>NC_056725.1:376714503-376784503 GCF_019279795.1 Protopterus annectens
CAGGGGATGGTAAGGGGATGGTGAGTCAAACTGGGAGAAGAGCAATGGAACAGAGAAGAACACTAGCTAGCCAGGTAGAAGGAAGATGGAATGCAAGAGGGAATGAAGCAGGAAACACAGGACTAGGGGCCATGAAGTTAGGCAGAACTGGAGAGATAAAACTGAGCATGTAGATAAGATAATAACTGGTGACTCTACCAGCAACAGGAGGTTCAAACCTTCGGAAGAGAGAATAAGTCATGACTGACCACACTGGACATGATGTCAGGATTGCTTCAAGACAAGAAAGAGAAGAGGAAGGAAAGGTAGTTGGGGAGGGTAGTAAAAAGCTTCAAACTGTGGTCCAAGTTAAAGCCAATGACATTTCATGAACTGTGGACAAAGTAGTCAGGAAGGCAAAGAAGGTCACCCAAGGATGTCAGGAATTTAGGATCACTCTGGCGTCTGATATTTGCCCAGGCTTGCAACCACCACACTAGGAAAGCCAATAATCAGTATCAGAATGCACAATTGAAGCAGCAGGCAAGAAAGAGAAGACATGTACGTAGTCTGCTCAGAGGAGGTATAAGTTAGACAGGGGCCTTGTCCTAATTATAGTGCCAACTCAGGTATAAGAAGAACAGCAATGCTGCAAGGGAGGTCTGAGAGGTACATGGACACCACTGTGTGCTTAAATGAAGGGGAGGACAGGATGAAGAAAGGGATCAAAAGAGAATCCAGAGGAAAGCAAGTAAGATACAGGGCAGAACTAGGAGGGAGATACAAAGGGGGATGGAGAATGACAGATCCTCTAAAATGGGGTGCTCCAGGCTAGCAGAGCTTTGGGAGTGAGGAGAAGGAAAAGGGAGTGGTGGTAGTTTATGTAATACATTGGATAGCCTGTGAGGCGATGGGAGCAGAAAATGGATACATCTGAGCAGAGTAAGAGCTGTGAAGAAGACACATGCACTGAGAGCCAAACTACAGCTAGAATGTGGGATAAGCTGGTACATGGGCACTGTCTAACACTTTACAAACACATCAGTGGAGAAAAACTAAGTTGTGTATTCACATGTACATAAAGACGTGAACACACACACACACACACACACACACACACACACACACACACACACACACACACACACTCTCTCTCTCTATTAATACATTCACATGTACCGGCTGCCTACGTAACAGATAGCAGTTGTATAATGCTGTTGATTTCACATGGTGCTGTTGGAATGGAATAATCTCATCCTAAACTATATAGTTTACAGAAAATGGTGGCCTACTAAATATACAGTATTAGGATAAAGGCACTTAGTCTGAATATACAGCTGACAACACTGTAAGCTGCAAATTAAATGTTATATTATCTTTTAGTATGCACTTTTATTTTTTCAGTGATGTGGTAAGACAAACAAAAATGCAGCAGGATTTGGCAGATCTGAAACAAAATATAATTCATTCCCCGGGAAGAAAGGAGCAACAAGCTCAGAGTTTAATGTTGTGGCTGATTATTTCCAGTACATTATTGCTGAATGCCTGACTGACCGAAAATGAGTGGTGGAGGCAGGCTATGAAAGCATTTATTTTATTTATCTATTTAATTAATTTATTTATTTATGTATTTTTAGCTGGCCTAAGTCCAGAAAGCCAAAAACGTTTGTTTTGACAGTATTTTAGTTAGCAAAATTCTGTCCAGAATAATATATTGAAACTGCCTCATAGTGGTCAATATAAAGTGCATTACTGAGTGTGACATTGTGTATTAAACTTTAGTAATTTGTTTATTTTGTTCTGTGCTTTTTGCAAGGTAAACAGAGAGAAAGTGCTTAAAACTGTGTGATAAACAAAGTGAAAATGTATGTGGAAGCTCCCTAACAATGTTTTACAAACCAAAAAAATGACTTTTGCAAGCATTGTAACTACATCAATAACTACAACAAAAATGCTGCACCACTGTCCAAAGAGTTCCACCAGGCAAGGCGGGAGACCACATTTTAACAAATAAATAAACGTATTCATCACACAGTCCACTACACGAGGATAGTTAACTATTACGTATTAATATAAGCATCACTCCTCTTCATTGCTCCCCTTGGAATTAAATACTCCTGTTCTTACAAATGTGTTTCTTGCAAAGCCACTGCCAACGTTTTCAAAAAGTGAAACTAACCAATAATTTGGGATAACCTAAATGGATTCATGAAACCATAACATTCCAAGATGCAACACACGCATGCTGCATTTTGCAACATTCTACAAATCACTGCCCTTCTTGATTACCAAAACAGCATTGTTTCAATACATTACAATTAAAAGGTATAAAAGAACAAACAAAATCTTCACAGTCCTATCCAATCTTACAGATAAGCATGTGTCTTCCCTGATGTTCTTTGTATTATTCATTGCTGTAGTAACCTTATATATAGGGTTATATCCTGTCATGGATATAACAGCTGGCCAGTCTCCAAAGCTTCAGGGTACCTTCCACACATCCAAACTATCAAGTAGTTTAAGCAGAGCTGACTAAAAGACAAATAAGAGCATGAAGCCCTTCAGAGCTTTTCTGCCACCGAAGAGTACACTCCTCTGAGGCTTTCTTGGACCAATGGTTGGCTTGTGCCTTCCTTTGCTGAGCAGGTAAGTTCCCTTTGGGAGAAAACAAACTTTCATTTTCTTACATTTACTGATATTTCATTACTTTTCTCTTTAGGACAGTTATTTAAAGCTAGGAGTGTTGTGTTTTAAGGGACTTCTTGAGACGGTGACATACGTTTAAACAGAGCACTTGTTTTTTCTCAGTTTAAAAGTAGTGTAAACTAAATGATAACATATTTTCTGTGGAGAAATTGTGTTTATTCTTTAGTTGTGGGGCTGCTATAGGGTTTGAAAGTGCTTTCTACTCTTTTTTTCTGTTAAAAATGTAACTTTTGTGGACTGGTAGTTTTACTGGCATTTACTACTTGTCTTCCCCAGGAAAGAGGTGCCATTTTGGCCTAAACATGGAATAGATTATCAGTCCCAAATGACTAAGGAAATAGCCTTTGCCACAACAGCAGTTAAGCAATTTGCCTCAGCTGTAGGTGGGTGACTGCTGTAGCCATTTGTTGTACCTCAGACCCCTCCTCTTTTACCCCAGATCCATATGGTGTAGCACCTACAGCCACTATGGACCGGGGGTTTGCCACATCCTCTGTGGAAAACTGAGCATGTGTCTACTCCTCCTCAAATTCCTTTGAATAGGAGTAGTTTACTGAGAGGGTTTAATTCAAGCCATTGATCCTTCTTGTAGAGTATTTTACGATAAAAGAAAGACAGATGCCTTTTTTCCTTAAGAGATTCAAGATTTTGAATCCGATCAAGAAGAAGCAGGAATGCATTCAGGATTTTGCCCTCAGATTTCTGATTCAGATTCACAGGAGACCTCAGTTTCTGATTGTCCCTATGGGGGGGGGGTTCTCTTTCTCTGAGGCTATTGTTAGAATGTCCTGCTGTTTTCAATGGGGGAACACAAAAGTTTATCAGTCCCTCAGAAAATACTATGAGTTGTTACAGAAGGAGTTTCCGGAACCTACACACATTCCTCCCGTTTTGTCTGCTTTAGAGGAAGCGAGTCTTACTTCCTGCAATTTTTCTGTTAGTCAGACAGCTGCCACTAAAAAGGCAGATAAGATGTATGAAGTTCTTCGGTCTTTTAAATGTTTATACACTATTCCCTAACTTGCCCCAGCAGCTATGCTTTACTTGATCCAATTGCTGCTAAGCACTTAGTTAATTCCAATCCTACCCTTTCTAATAAGGATGGGAAGATGTATTGATAGGTATGTGGAAAAAGTGTTGCTTTGATTTTCAGAATTTTAAATTGTCAGGTTCATATGTTAAAGTTTGTTTTGACATATTCTGAACGTATGAGGAATGTTTTCTACATTTTCTTCTTGTGAAGAAAATTTGCATTAAATAACATAGTTTTTTCTATTGCGCATGTCAATATTCTTTGTTTGCAGAGTGTGTATATGCCTTTGTTGATACTTCTTCCAGGGCTATGGCCACTGGTACTGTTTCTAAGGAGGTTTTCCTGGCTGCATTCTCAGACCCTCACAGATGATGTAAAAAACAAAATGAGATTTTACCTTGTCCCTTGGATAGAGATTTAGTGTTTGGCCCCTCTGTTGCAGAGGTGATCAGAAAGTGTGATAAAAGGGAAAGCTGATCCAGGGAATCTCTAACATTTTTCAGTTGTCCTTTTCCAAATTATCCAAGGGATTTTCTTTCTTCTCATCCAATTTCGGCAAAAAAAAAATAAATAAACAGTTTCAACAGAATTCTGTTAAACATGTTTAAGAAGTGGCAAGGGGGGGGGTTCCAAAAAGATGTCTCAGACATCCCAAAACCAAGGACAGTTCACCAAGTCTGAACAACTATTCAAGAGACCATGTGACTGCCCCCCTCCCACCCTGGTCCATTTTTTCTTCCTGAAAGTCTGAATATCCATTTTTCTATTTGGCAGAAGATTGTTTCAAAATAATGGGCTCTGAAAATCATTCATCATGGTTACAGATGAGAGTGGGAAGAAATTCCTCCTTTTCAGGGGGTCACTCCTCATCCTGCAGATCAGCCTGGTTTGCTTCCACCTGTCCTTCATCACATGCTGTCCCAAGGAGTGGTACAAACAGTTCGTCCTTCCCAGGTGGGAAAAAGGTTTTATTAAAGAATGCTTCTATTGCCAAAAAAAAGAAAATGCTTGGAGACCAGTTCTGGATCTTTCTTTCCTAAATCTGTTTGTAATACTGACCAAATTTAAAATGATGTCACTTCACAGCCTGTTACCTCTTCTTCCTCCTCTTTAACATTTCTCAGTAATACTGGACTTAAAAGATGTATATCATCGCATCTCTATTCATCTAGACTTCAGGTGTTTCTTAATGTGTTGTGTGCCTGCATCACATTATCAGTTCTTTACCTCCTTCCCCTTTGGACTATCCACTGCACCAAGAATGTTCACAAAGTGTCTAGTTCCAATTACAATTCATTGCAGGTTACAGGGTATCCACATTTTCCATATTTAGATGACTTGCTTATCTTTACAGGCTCTTTTTCAAAATGTCAGGAATCTCTCTCTTGGGTGAGAAATCTCTTGTACAAGCTGGGATTTCAAGAGAACATTTAAAATCTTTCTTGACTCTCTCACACAGGATTGTATTCCTGGGATGTCAACTAGTCATCTCAGTTCAAAGAGTTTTTCTTCAACAGAAAAAAATAGATCTATTTCTAAGGTGTTCCACTCAGACTTTGCTCACTGTGAGGGAATACCTCAAATTTTTAGTCTCATGGCAACTATGATTCTCATGATACCCCTGGCAAGACTCCATATGAGAAAGATACAGTGGTATCCGAAATTGGTCTCAGCATCAGTACCCTTTATCTTTTCTGGTCCCATTACTGGAGTCTGTCAGAACAGAATTGCTTTGGTGGAAACAACATATATCATTAAATCCAGGTTTCCCCTTCTCTCTCCTTGCTCCAAAGCAGTCAATCACCACAGACACTTCAGACTTGGCTTGGTGAACAGTTTCAGAAGGAATAAAAGTACAAGGGATGTGGAATACCAATGACAGATGCAAACACATAAATATCAAGGAGATGCTTGCCCTGATCAATTCACTCAACAGTCTGAAACATATTTGGTCTCCAGGACCTCTTCAAGTGGTTGCAGACAATATTACAGTCATGTGGTATATTAACAAGCGGGTCATGCCCCCTTTTTAGATAAGAAACATCTTTATTGAATTATTATTTATGACATAGGCAATCATAAAGGTAATAGAAGGGGAAAAGGCCAAGAAGACATTTGGACTGCAAGCTAGAGGCTAGAGACTGCCTTCCCTACCAGGGATTGCTATCAGGATATAGGCAAAGAGAAAGGGTAGGAGAATCTTAAGTGAAAGACCTGCTCTGGCAGAGTTTTAAGTTGAATCGAGAATAGAACAGGCTCTTAAAAAGGGATATGTGCCTCCTAAGTATGCAAAAAAGTCTTGAAGATTTAGGATTTTTGCTTGACAGTGTTTGCATAGGTATTTTTATACCCTAAATGGACTCAACAGAATTTTTCCTCACATAGATGGTAAATGTTATAGGTGTGATGGAGAAGAAAGAGGCAACTAGCAACATATATTTTGTGAGTGCAATGAGTTGGAAAACTTCAAAAAATTTCTACAGACTACTCTGTCAGAAATATTGGGTGAGCAAATGGGTGTAACTAAGGAAATAATTTTTTGAGCTGAGATAGAATAGTAAGGCCTTGTTAAGTTGAATTCTGGTGGCTGCTAAAAAGTAACTACTAGAAAATGGAAATCAAAGTCTAACCTAACTGTATTTCAAGTGCTGAATATTGTAACAAAGATAAAAGAAGAGGAAGTAATATCTTTAGAAAAGGCTAGAAACAAATTACATAGGAAAAATATAAAATGTGGGAACAATACATGCAGAATAATGTTTTACAGAAGAAGTAGTGAGGTTTAAGGGAAGGCAGATATTGAGAAATGTATGTAATGTTGGATTGATGGTAGTTATACAAAAATATATGTGATGTATAATGTTTGCAACTAGCAATATATTAACATGGTTTGCTTTTTTTTATATAAATGTATGTTTGCCTATGTCTTAAGAGATAATTCAATAAAGGTACTACATTTTGAATTGTCATTTGGAGTAGATAAAACAAAAGCTAGATATTTCTGTCTTTATCACATTGATTTTATAACTAGATAAACTATCAAATTCCTGCAAAATTTAAGATACATATAAAATGAATTTGTCTATATAAAGGGAAAGTCTATGCTGTTTGCCAGACAAAAAGTATGTATCGGTGGGTGCAACATGTAACTTAGTTGCCAATAGTTTCAAGTAGTTTGCAAATGAAAGGAAAGGCTGGCAACTCCCTGACATTCTCTAGAAAGGCCAAAGGATAAAGAATGCCTTGTCCTTGTTTTTTTTTTTTGTTTTTTTTTTCACTGTGAAGCTTTTATATAATCTCTGGATCAAGCCAAGCCTGTCTACAATACTGGAAATCCCACATACTCCATCTCCAAGGTCAAAAATTTCCATCTCATTCCATCATAAGCTTTCTCAACTTTGAACTATACAACAAATGCAAGAGGACTGACCCCATCAGCACCTTCTATCAGGAGGTAAACTTTCAAAATTATCAGATTTTATACCCATGCACAAAAGTTGTATAATCTATATCAATCAGCAAACGCATACATAGGGCTTCTCTATATGCTAAAATAGACAAATAATTTATTGTCATGGTTAACACAAATAAAGCCTGCTAAAGGATCATAGGTTCATAGATGTACATGAGGTTAATGACTTCTGGGGCCTTTCTAAGCCTAGCCTAGTATCTCAATTCTATCCTGCAGGTTTATACACCTAAGAGATTATTCTAAGGGGTATATGTAAGCTAGGACATGACTTACAGGCTGTTTCTGTCCATTAGAGACATAGGTGCTAGACCAGGAATGTGTTTCTGATTTGCCATACCTTGACCCAGGTTTCTCTTGATTGGGATTAGGGAAGAACTCTGCTTCATATGAATGTGAAACCTGTGCCAGAGAAGGGAAAGTCTGAGACACATACCTGTTCCTGCAATATGTCCTATTTATGTCATAAGCAAAGTATAAATCCCTAGATCAAGTAATTCTGAAGCTATTTGTTTTCCAGATATGCAAAAGGTCCATCAGAGTGGGATCCAAGGATCCCTTGTATGCCAAGCATAGATCATAGAATCATAGGAAGTTACTAGGCTAATGGTCCTAGGGCCCTTACAAGTGTAGCTAAGTTCTTACCCTTACTTCCATGATCAGCACCTATTGCGCCTGCTCAAGAGGGACACAGGTGGAACCCCCAGAGTGAATTTATGCTCACCCATCCAACCATCCAGTTTGCATTTGAAGAGGGTCAAAGAGGTATTCTCTTTGACATGAAGTGGGAGTCTGTTCCAGATGTATGGTAACCTCTGGGAGACAAATCTGTCCCTCCAGCAGGTTTTATTAATATCACATACAAGGTTAAGGACTTTAGAGCAAGTAATCCGTGTACCATTTGAATCACAGATATGCACCATTTCCAATAAAGCAGGGTCTGAGATTGCATTGTATGCAAGGCAGAGATCACCTCTGAGTAGTCTGTATGAAACAGAATAAAGTGGCAGTGATTTCAGATGATCCCCATAGGACAGATGCTGAAGGCCTTGAATTTTCTTTGTGTGGAACCTTTGTGGTTTCTCCAATTGCTGCAGATGCTTGGAAAGGTACTTACCAAAAGGGATGTTGTACTCAATTTTTGGCCTGATGAGGGAAGCGTACAGGGAGGTTATAACTTATCTTTTCTGGAGGCAATGCCCTTACTTATGAGATGAGCAGTACAGAATGCCCTTCTTACCACTATGGAGACACGGTGGTCAAAGGTAAGGTTGCTGTCAATCTGTGTGCCCAGGTCTCTCACCACTGAGTGCATACTTAAGGTGTTGCTTTTGATGTGGTAGTTAGCAGGAATATCACTTTTACTGAAAGGAATGATAATACATTTTTTTTGCATTCAGTTTAAGGCTATTACTTTGGCACCAATCATTTGTTTGTGTAAGACCCTCTTGTAGGATACTGATTTTGTTTGGAGAGTCTATGACCACTCCCAGTTTGCAGTCATCAACAAACTTTGTCAGCCACAGACCTTTAGTTTTTGCTTGTACTTCAGAGAAATAGATGTGAAACAGTAGAAGTCCCGGGACTGATCCCTGTGGAACACCACTGGTTACAGGTCTGCTGCTGGAGGTGGATTCCCCTATTTTGACTATATGAGTTCTATCAGTGAGACAGTTAGTGACCCATCTAATAATTTAAGGTCTGATGCCTAGTTGGGTGAGTTTGTCAATGATGCCTGAGTACAGGATGGTGCCAAATGCCTTGGCTAAATCCAGGTAGACTGTATGCACAGATTTCCCTTCATTGGTGACTGTCTCAAAGAAGTCCACCAGTTTTAACAGGCATGATCTCCCTTTGACAAACCCAAACTGAGTAAGGTCAAGGGTTTGGAGATTACCTATATCTTTGTTTATAAAGTCCATGATGATTCGTTCCATGGCCTTGCACATAAGGCTAGTCAGTCTAATAGGTCTATAGTTCCCAGGGTCAGTGGAAGCACCACCTTTGTGCAAGGGAATAACAGTGGCTGTTTTCCATTCACCTGGTATGAAGCCAGTGCTTAGACTATAATTGAAAAGAGTACCCAATAGTGTTGGTAATTCATGTTGGAGCCCATGTTGGATGCAGCCTGGGATGTTATCAGGTCCCATAGATGCTGTGTTTTTGGTCTTAGAGAGGGCATTTATGACCTGCTCTTTAGAGATACAAGGTAGGAGGTAGGGATGTCATAGGGAACATATGGTGGGAACAGGGAAGTGAAGGTTTCATAGAACCTGTCGGCCAATAGGTTAGCTATGTCCACAGGCTCAGTATATGTGGTATCATGGTTTACTATCAAATTTTCAAATGTAACTTCGTCGACTGCACTTTTGACTAACACGGAAAATTGAAAACGGTAATGTTGAACTCCAAAAGCCAACCTAGGAATGGGTTTTAACATGGATCGAGATAGGTATTCACTGCTATTGCCGAACTACAAACCTCTTCCCTATCTTGACCCATGTTAAAACCCGTTCCTAGGTTGGCTTTTGGAGTTCGACATTACCGTTTTTGATTTTCCGTGTTCGACAAAAGTGCAGTTAACGGACTTACATTTGAAAATTTGATAGTAAACCGGTATCATTAACTACCAGTTTGGCACAAATCTGGGCCTTTCCTTTTAGGTTACGGATGTAACTATAGAATGCCTTGTGGTTGTCCTTTGTTGAGGAAGCTAATTTGGACTCATAGTTTGCTTTGAAAGACTTCACAAGAAGTCTTATTTTCTTGTTTTAAGATGATAAGAGAGTGATTCCAGTTTAGGAGGCCTCGTTCCCTCTTACTCTTCAACATTTCTTCCTCTTATTGTAAAAGCTTGTTAATGGCAGTTGTCCACCAGGCAGGTTTGCTCTTCCTTGAGGAGCTTGTTTTGGTCCTATCAGGTATGGCTGAGTCAATGTAACTATGCAGGTGTTTATATAAAGCAGTGGTGTAGAGCTCGGCATAGTTGTCAATGCTATCTGAGGGAAGAGGATGCAGTGATGCTATTTATACCATCCCGTAAAAGGTTATAATCTGCTTTGGAGAAGTTTATTAGTTTAGTTGCTGCTGGGGGGGGGGGGTGGGATAGTTACTTCAACTGAGACCACTTTGTGGTCAGATCTCACCAGGGAGGACCGCACAGTGGGGATGTTACACTGGTCCACCATATTGGTAAGCACCAGATCCAGGATGTTGGAAACCCTTGTGGGGATGTCAACCAGCTGGTCCAGGGCACAGGAGTTAACGAAGTTGAGGAACCTTTGAGCAAGTGAGTTTGAGCATGAGCAATTTACCCAGTCAATGGATGGGTAGTTAAAGTCACCCAAAACCATGGCGTTCAAAAGTATCTTGATAGACTCAAGTAGATCCAAATAGGCAGAGTGAGTGTCCTGATTGTAGCAGGCAATGACTTGAATACGTATCCTACCAACAATTAATTGCACCAAGGTTTCTCCAGGGAATCATACTGTTTAACCAATCTGGAGCTGTATTTATCTTTAATAAATATTGATACACTGCCTCCTTTAATTTTCACGCCCTCAGTTTGAGGTCTGAATGTGTAGAAGGAGGTGCAACCCGGTATGGCTGGGGTGCTCTCTACACCCTTGAACCAGGTCTCCATGACTGCACAAATGTTTACGTCTTCCAAGGTGAGGACAGCTTCCAGTGAGTACAATTTCATGCTGAGACTCCTAGTGTTTAGCAGCATAACCTTGAGGTTGTTTTTAGATGGAGTTTATATGTTGGGAATTTTGTCCTTGAGACACTGCCTAAAAAGGCACTATGGGGGGTTGCAAGAGCCTTAGCCACTAGCCGAAATCCCAGGGTTGACAGATGAAGATCATCTCTGGCAAAGCATCGAGGTCTGTTGATCATGTCATCCCAGGCTGACAGATAGTGGATCCCCTTAGAATGACACCAGAAGCAAAGCCAATTATCGAAGTCAATCATTATTTATTTGTACTGAGGCATCATCTTAAGTGAAGGTAAAATGCTGCTTAAGGCTAAGGCTAGGGACATAACTGCCTGAGACACATAGTCCTCAAGCTCAGTCATGTCTCTCTCTTCATATAGTACAGAGAGGTACATCTCAAATTGCTCACACCAACATGGATTATGACAGAGTCATAACAGTACCTATTGTTGACAGACTTGAGTGCATGTGTGATATGGTGTATCCTGGCACCTGACAGACAGCTGACTGTGACATTTTCCTTATCCAGCCTGGTGAGAGGGACATCAGTGTGTCTCACAATGGAATCACCTATAACTAATATGTATGATTTTGTGTTTTGCCTTAAAGGTTTGACTGGTGAGACAATGGTGCATGCGCTATTATGTATAATGAGTTCTGCAGAGGAAGTATTATGTGTAGCGTGCTTGTGTTTGTGTTTGGGAGGTCTCTGTTGTTTAGGTATGTTTTTGGTGAGGACCTCTGCATATGCAGGTATGCGTGATGTAGATTTGGGTGGAATAGGAGGTGAGGTGTGCATGCTGGTAAACCCACTCATTGTCATATGTACTGACTGATGTGTGAGAGAGCATGGATTCAAGGTTCTTACTATAGTTGCATCTCTCACACATTGTGTTTGTGTGGACTAGGAGTAAAGGGTTGTTGGTGAACATGAGGCAGTTGTTACAATGCCTCAGGATGCCCATGTTGACCAGGCTGGCTGGAGAAACTGTGGAAAATTATCCATCCATAGTGATAGGTAAATTTATATGATCAGGAAAAGAGCTCACACTTAGGAGTGGCTACTGGGTGAGAGGTGTGTTGGTACCTCTGAGGCTAGGCTTAGTGTTCCACCTGACAGTAGAGCAGGGCCAAGAGAAACCTCTGGAGGACCACAAGTAAAGTGCTAAAGAAAAATTTAACAAACAAAACGTTTGTGTCTATAACCACCAATGGTAACCACTGCTACATGGCAGTACACAATGGAGAGTTACATGCAAACAAGTGCAAATGCGGGGCTTAAATTAAACAACAAAAATACCCTTTTTAGCTCAAACTAGCCAATAGGAATGCTCTCAATGGGCTCTACTCCTGTCACCCTTGATTAGATGGGTCCCAGGCAGCACTGTCCTCACACAGTGGTGCAGAAGGGCCTTCACCAAATAAGGTGTCTTAAAGTTGATGCTCAGAAGTTTCAAAACAGACCCGGAAATAGAAAACTTGGAACTGGGCATTGTTACATCTGAATTAGTACAGCGTACAGTAAAATGTGACAAAACATAGTACAGACCATTCAAACAGACAGTGGAATGCAAATACAAATTAAAAGTGCAGTATTAGAGCAAAAATAAACACTTATAGTTAGTTGGAAGCAACAGATGCCTCAGCTATTTCAGTATCACCTCAACAGTCTGTGCAAAACAGAGTACAGAGGTAGGGCATTGAGGCGATCTGCACAGGCCATGCTGTTTACACCCGGTATTATTTTTGTAAGGAACTTCTGTGGACGTTCCATTTATTGCTTGTGCCTGGTCGGGTGCATGCTGAAGGGGGTGCTGCACTCAAAGATGAGCCTGATGAGGGCTGAATACAGTGGAACAATAGCTTCCTTGGACTAGAGGCCATGCCCTTGCTTACAAGTTGGGCAACACAGAATTATTTCCTTACAACCTTAGACACATATTGGTAAAAAGCCAGGTTACTGTCTACATACATACCCAACCCCCTGGTTACTGCTTCTAATCTTAGGGGTGCATTTTCAATGAAGTAATTTCCTATGGTGGCTGAATTCCCAGAGGGTGCTAGTATGCATTTTATGGGATTGAGTTTTAAGCCATGCTTTTGACACTAGTCATTTGTCTCTGCTACTCCTTTCTGTAGGATGTCAGTATCTGGGGGGATTCTGTGACTGTTCATAGTTTAAAGTCATCTGTAAACTTGATCAGCCAGAAGCCCTTGACATTGACACTGATTTCTGAGAATTAGATGCCAGAAAGGAGCGGACTCAATATAGTGCCCTGAGGTGCTCCACTAGTGGCTGGCCGCTTAATGGGGGTAGTCTCCCCTATCCTAACTTAGTGGGTCCTACCTGAGAGCCAGCTGGTTATCCAGTGCATAACACAGGGGTTCATGCCTATATCCATGAGTTTGTTTACAATGCTCAAGTGGGATATCGTATCAAGCACCTTAGCCAGGTCAAGGTAGGCAATATGCACCATGTTGCCATCATCCATTGTCTTGGGACCATCTCAAGAAGTCCAGCATGTTGAGTTTACATGATCTGTCCTTGATGAAAGCAAACTGTTTTGGATCCAGTATTTGAAGTTTTTCTGTGTCCTTATTAATCAGTTCAGTTATAATTCTTTCCATGGCTTTGCATATGAGACTAGTCAAACTTATGGGTCTGTAGTTCCCAGGGTCCACTTATGGCCATCCCTTGTACAGGGGGATGACTACTGCAGTTCTCCGTTTGCATGGTGCAACATTTGTCTTGAGACTATGGCTAAACAGTGACTCCAGTGGTCCCAATAAGACATGTTTCAGGCTGTTTAGGAGGCATCCTGGGATATTATTGGGACCCATTGGTGCAGATTTTTTTTTGGCCACAGAAAACGCATGTAAGATCTGATCCCTAGTGATAGTTGGGGGGTTGTTTGATGCTGTTTCCTAGGGGTATCCAGCTGGGGAGTGTAAAATTAGAGCTGAATTTGTCAGCCAGCAGATTTGCTATAGCTTCCGTCTCCATGTTGATGCCTCCATTTACAATCAATTCTACGTCCTGCTGTGTGCGGTCCTTGAGGTTTTGGACATAGCTAAAGAAAGTATTGTGGTTGTCCTTTGCCTGGGAGGCTATCTTTACCTCATATTTGGTTTTAGTAGATTTAATTTGCCTTCTTAGTTGCATGTTTAGATAGATAAGAGTGTTTTATCATGCTGGGTGTAGCACTTCCTAATCTTGGTTATGACTTTTTTCCTTTTGCTATACAACCCATTTATGTTTGTATTCTACCAGGGTGGTTTGTTTTTTGAATTAGGTCTGAACTTATTTCTGGTATGCATAGCTGTCTCTATGCATTTACTGACATAATTGCATAGCATTTCTGTGAACAATCCTGCATAGGCAGCTACTGTATGCTCTCAGGGTTTGGGGAAGGCTTGGAATTTTGACAGGTCATGACTTAGTAGCAGGAGCTGTGCCTTAGAATGGTTCCTAAATGTTACTTGTTAAACTAGGAGTCAAAGAATTGATTTCTATTATGAAGGAGACAGTTTTCTGTTCTGACCTTACCAGAGAGACACTAAAATGGGGGGGGGGGGGGGTGGATAACTCATTCTCCCATGTTTGTGAGGACCAGATCGAGTATGTTTGCACCTCTAGCAAGTGTATGGACTATCTGATCCAAGGTGTTTACAAAGTCCAGAAATCTCCAGGCCTGTAAGTCTGGGGTATGTAAGTATCCCAGTTAATAGTGGGGTAGTTGAAGTTGCCCATGAATATGATATTGAGTTGAATGGCGAGGGCCTCCGGTAAATCCAAGTATGAGTTATGGGTTTTTTGGGTTATAGGACCTATGGGTTGCAAGGATATGATACAGGACTTTGCCCATGGAAAAACTTAATCATGTTGTCTTGTTTGGCTAGTCTTCAGGTGAACTTGCTGTAGATATAGACACCGCCACCGTTGGTCCCGGTCTGTGCAGTAACAGGCTTGAATGTGTAAAAAGCTTTGAGGGCCTGCTCTGTGAGATGCTCACTGCTGTTTTAGATCAGGGCTGTGTAACTGCATAAATGTCCACATTCTCCATAGTAAGTAGAGCCTGGTGGGAGCGGAGTTTCTTAGTTAGGGTCCTGGTATTGAGCAATAACACCTTTAGATTCCTTTGGGTTGGTTTCACTATGTCAGATTTGACAGTTTGTCATTGTCTAAAAAGGCATTATGAGGAGTACAATGTTTTAGCCAACAGTCGAAAGCCTAGATGGGACAGGTACAGACCATGCTTGGAAAAGCAATGAGGTATGTTGACCATATATTCCCATTTTGACAAATATTGTACCCCCTTGAAATGACACGAGAAACGAAACCATTTATTGAAGTCAATCATCTTTTGTTCATATTGAGCATCATCCTTGGTAATACCAGAATGCTGATCAGTGCTAAGCACATACCAGCCTTAGACAAATGGTCCAAAAGCACCATAGCTTCTCTCTTCAAGTTTCAGGGAGGTATATTTCAGGTCATCTACACCAACATAAACTATGACAGAGTCATACTGGTGCTTTTGGTCTAATAATTTGAGTACTTGAGTGATTTGGCAGAAACTCGTCCCTGAAAGACTATTGACCATTATTTTCTCCTTATTCATCCTGGTGAGCAGGACATTTATATGTCTCACAATGGAGTCTCCTATGATTAAAATATTGGGTAGTGATTTGGCTTGCCTTATGGGCTTTGTAATTGAGGCTCCAAAGGGTGTGACTGTATGTGTTGTGTTGAATGTTGTTTTGGTGGAGTGCTTTTGGGGCTGCTCAGGATACTTTTTCCCGGACAAATGTCTTGGGAGTCTTTGGAGTTTAGAATAGTTGCTTTTAAGTGCCTCAGCATATGTTGCTCTATGCGTTGAGTCAATATTATGTGTGGTGGATGCAATGCTTACATCACTGACAATCTGATTGTTATTTTGAGTTCTTTTGTGCGAATGTCTTACCTCCAGTGACATTGTGCAATTACATTTCTCAGATACTGTATCTGTTTCTCTAAGGATTAGTTGGTTGTCAGTGAACATGAGAGAAATCCAACATTATCTCAGGATGCCCATAGCTATCAAGCTGGCACAGGAAAAATTGGGATAGTGCCCATCCATGACATCAGCTCTTTTTAGGTGAACTACAAAGGGGTGGTACAGCATGCTAACATAGGTGCATTGAGGTTAGAACTACAACCAGGCAATGTATGACTAAATCCATGCAACAGTGCTTCACAGTAAGCAAACATGTTGTTTTTGCACAATTGTGTAATGGGTAAAGTTGCAGTGGAAGGTTTATAAGGAATATTTAGTTCCTAAGAGCATGCATTTATACAAGGCATTGCTTAATGCCACTGCGCAATGAGCAGTAGAAATTACAGACTCTAAGAAAAGTGACTAAACCAACTAAAAAGTCCTCTGGCCCATTAAGTGTTCCCACTTTAAGCCTGCCTGTGTATTTTCCAACTCTGACAGTCCAAGCTTCCTTTTAACTGCCACAAGAATTGCAATCCCAGTCTTCTTAATCAAAAAACACACTTTAGTTAACTAAACATGAAAGGGTACTAGAAACAAATCAAACAACCAGCTACAACAAGTAATTACAAGTTAATTCTAAGGCAGACAAGCCAGAAATGAGGGACATACACTTTAAGGTGATTTCAAAGAGTGATAGCAGCAACTAGACCAAGTAAAAACAAATATACCTTACAGTAATAAAAGCAGAAAAATACAATAAAATACTTTGAAAATACAGAAGCAGTCTTCAGAAATAGCTTAGAAACAACAATATTTTCAATTTTAAAGTACTCCTCTATGCCTGAATGACACAAGATGCAAGCTAAACACTACAAGAAAACTAGTGAGGGCACCAAGCATTTAAGTTCTGTGGAACTGAGCAAAGAGCTGAAAAACACTCCAAACTTACAATCTCAAAGGACTGTGATTAAACTGATTAAAATGTCTTCTAGACAATGATATGATCTCACTTTAAGCCTCCCTAGGTGTTTCCAAACACTGACATACCAAGCTACCTTTTTACTGCCACTGGAATTGCAGTGCCAGTCTTCTTAATGTGAAAACACACTTCAGTTAGGAAAAAGTAAAAAGGTACCAGAGACAAATCAAACAACTAGCTACAACAAGTAATCTTCATGTTAAGCCTCCCTGTGTGTTTCCCAGCTCAGGCAGTCCAGGCTACCATTCTACTGCCACCAGAATTGCAGCCTTAGTTTTCTTAATGTAAGGCTAAAAACATACCTAGTAGCATTGAGCAGCATTTTACCTTCTCTAGGGATGATGCCACAGTACAAACAAAATATGATTGACTTAGTTTCTGGTGTCATTCTAAAGGGGTGCAATATTTGTCAGAAGAGAAGGAGATGGTCAACAGACCATGCTGCTTTGCCAGAGATGGTCTGCACCTCTCTCCTCTAGGCTTTTGAATATTAGCTAAAACATTGCCTTCCTCCATAGTGCCTTTTTTAGGGAATGCCAAACTGAAAGTAATTCTGACATAGCAAATCAAAACCAAGAAAATCTAAAGGTATTTCTGCTCAATACTAGGAGCCTAAGCAAAAAACTCCACTCCCTGGAAGCTCTCTTTACCCTAGAAAATGCTGATATCTGTGCAGTCTCAGAGACATGGTTTAAAGCCACGGACAGCACACCCACAGTGCAGGAATATAATGCCTTCTACACATTTAGACCAGCTACTTCACAGGCAGGAACTAAAGGTGAAGGTGCCTCTATTTACATCAAAAATAAATATACTTCAAAGCTGGTCAAACAGGACAATGCACTTGAGCTGCTCCATGTTCAAATCGCCTTAAGTAAAATCCAATACCACTTCCTTGCAAGCTATAGGTCCCCCTCTATGACTCAGGAAACCCATACCATGTATTTAAACTTATTACAAACACTAACCTTCCAACTCAATACCATATTCATGGGTGACTTTAATTACCCCACTATTAAGTGGGGATCCTATACAACATCAAATGTACATGCACAGAGATTCCTGGATTTTGTAAATGCAAAGTCTCTGGACAAGATAGTTAATACACCAACCAGGGATGCAACCATACTGGTCTGGTCCTCATTAATATGGGAGAGTGCTGCACACCCTCTACTATAATGCCTTCCCTGGTAAAGTCAGACCACAAAATGGTCTCCTATGAAGTAAAAATAAAACCTGGACCCCCAGCTAAACGGGGGATATTCAGGAACTATTCTAAGGCTAACCTCCTGCTATTAAGTGAGAACCTGGCAAAATTTCAAGCCCCTATAAACCCTGAGAACACTTCTGCCTATGCAGGACTGTTCACAGAAACCCTGTACAAGCATGTTAATAGCTGTATAGAGGCAGCTGTACCCACCAGGAAGAAGTACAGAACTAACTCAAAAAACAAGCCACCCTAGTGGAATCACAAAATCAATCAGATGTATAACAGAAGGAAGAAATTCATGGCAAAAACTAGGAGGTGCAGCAACCAGCAGGATAAAAGCACTCTAATTAAACTAAACAAACAATTCAGAGGACAAATAATGTCTAGCAAGGCCAAATTTGAGGTACGTTTGGCCTCCCAGGCCAAGGACAACCACAAAGTATTCTTTACCTATGTTCACAACCTCAAAGGCAATAAACAATTGTGTGCAGAGCTCATTGTA
Source organism: Protopterus annectens (assembly GCF_019279795.1). NCBI lineage: Eukaryota > Metazoa > Chordata > Ceratodontiformes > Protopteridae > Protopterus > Protopterus annectens. The sequence goes on from NC_056725.1 coordinate 376,733,076, forward strand.
AATGGAGCCACCTATACTGAGACAGAAGATATAGCAAACCTCCTGGCTGATAAATTTGGCTCCAACTTTACTGCCCTCTTCCCCCTCAGGAAATATCATTAGATATAACTCCCCTATTATCACTAGGGAACAGGTCCTTAATGCTCTCTCTAAGACCAAGAACACTGCATCATTGGGCCCCATATAATATCCCAGGATGCCTTCTAAATAGCATGTAACATGACCTATCAGGGCCTCTGGAATTACTATTTAACTGTAGCCTCCAAACAGGCTTCATGCCTCATGAATGAAGAAAGGCAACAGTCATCCCTCTGCACAAAGGTGGGCCATCTACAGACCCTAGAAACTACAGACCCATAAGTCCCACTAGTCGTATATGTAAAGCCATGGAAAGAATGATCATGGAGATGATCAGTAGAGATATAGTAAACCTCCAGACACTGGACCCAACTCAGTTTGGTTTTGTAAAGGGCAGATCGTGCCTACTCAACCTGGTGGACTTCTTTGAGAAGGTTACCAAATCAATGGATGAGGGTAAAATCATTCACACTGCCTACCTTGACCTGGCCAAGGCATTTGACACAATACCCAACTCGGACATTGCTCACAAATTCAGGAGGTTAGGTACAAACCTGTATGTCACTCAGTGGACAGCCAACTGGCTCACAGACAGGACCCAGGAAGTTAGAATTAGGGAGTCCACCTCTACAAAGTGGCCAGTCACAAGTGGAGTGTCTCAGGGATCAGTCCTTGGACCACTCCTTTTTGGCATTTACTTCTTAGAAGTCAAAGCCAATGTCAGTGGTCTCTGGCTGACTAAATTTGCAGATGATTGCAAATTAGGAGCTGTCATTGAATCGCACACTGACACAAATGTTCTCCAGGAGAAGCTGACACAGACAAACAACTGGCGTCAGACTCATGGACTAAAACTAAATGCCAAAAAATGCATAATAGTATTCTTTGGGAAGTCATCCATCCTTGGCAACTATCATATTGACAACACACCCCTTAGAGTTTACCCAGTAGTCAGGGACTTAGGGACACAAATAGATAGTAATCTAGCCTTTGATCATCACGTGTCTACAGTGGTGAGGAAATCATTCTATGTTGTGCAACTTATAAACTAAGGTATGGCATCTAAGTCCAAAGAAGTCATTTTTCCACTGTATTCAGCAATCATCAGACCTATCATTGAGTACGATGCCCCCTTTGGTATGCACCTATCCAGGCATATCCAACAACTGGAACGTCCACAGAGGTTCCTCCCTAAAAGAATACAGGGCATACGTAATATGTCCTATGCAGACCACCTCAAGGCCCTATCCCTGTATTCTGTCTCCTACAGGCTTTTGAGGAGAAATCTATGCCTGGCATACATGGTATTGTCAGACCCCACTCTGATGGACCTCCTGCATATCCACAAAACAAACAGTACCAGAATTACCCATTCTAAAGACATAAACCTTGCCTATGATATAAATAGGACCTGCTGGAGAGATAGGTATGTATTACAGAGACTACCCCATCTATGGAACAGCCTCCCCTCCATGTGAAGCAGAGTTATTCCCTAATACAATTCAAGTGCAACTTGGACAATTGGATGGGAAACCGGAAATTCATCCCTGGTTTGGCACCTATGTCTCTGATGCAAACAAGAAACCTGTAAATGGTTCATCTCCCAGGCCCATGCTTACATTTATCAAGGGTATCAGAACTTGTCAGAGATTTGGGATGCATGGCTAGGCTTAAAAAGGCTCCTGTGGTCATTAGCATAGTAAACACCTATGAACCTATGAAAAGATGCCACAAATAAATAAAACAACTAGCTGCAACAAATAATTCTCAATTTAATCCATCCCGTGTGTTTCCCAACGTCTACAAACCAAGCTACTCTTTGACTACCACTAGAATTGCAGTCCCAGCCTTTGTAATGTAAAAAAAAAAAACACACACTCTGGTTACCCAAAAGTGAAAAGGCACCAGAAACAAATCATACAACTAGCTACAAAAAGCAATTCTCATTTTAAGTCTCCCTGTGTGCTTTAATTAGCCAAAAGTGAAAAGGTATCAGAAACAAAACTAACAACTAGATACAAGCAATTACATAGTTAGTCAAAGCCTGACATGCCAGATAACAGGTACCCTGATTACCTAGTTTTAACATGAGGGTATAACTGTCTGCTTTCATGAATAAGGGGTTGCTTAAGCACATCATTTGCTAACTTTGCAAACTTTTCCACAAACTGCTTTGTTCCCTATATATAAACTTCTACAGAAGGTCCCTCAGGCTTGGGAGCATCTTATCTTTAGACAATCTTTTCATGGCCTCATCATCCTTCACATCACCATGTCTTAGTAACTGCACATGCACAGATACCCACATCCTCCAGAGTCTGATCATGGGTTAGTTGTGACAAAGGAACATGGAACAAATAGGCCTTCACCATCTCACAGTACACATAGTCTTGTGGTAACATCTTTATAGAGTGCAGAGTACTAATAAAAAATGTTGAAAATATCACATGTGGAGGACACATTCCTATTTAAAATAAGACCATTCGATATGTTAACCAATGTCTCCATTTTCTGCTATGTAGTAAATGGCTAACAATTTCTGTGAAGTGGAGGAGATTTCAAAAAACTGTGTTAAGAGGCCTTTTAGCCTGATCCAACGTATTATCTAACTTAACAATTTACAGATATTTTCTTTTAAACATGAGATAATCACTGAATACTCTCTCCCCCCACCTGCTGGGTTACCCTATTCTCTTCCAACAATAGCTCATTCTGAAGTACCCCAAGTTTCAATAAGGTCTGACTCACTATAAGATGTGCATGCTTTTAAGTAAATCACTAAAAGAAGGCTTAAACACTTCCCATTGTCTTGAGTATGGGTTGAGTGACCCCCTCAAACATAATCCCCTCCCATTCCTGATAAAATAAAGCAATGTTTCCTTGAAAGGGTTGATTCTTGCAGAAAAAACACATTAAGTTTCCATTTCCACTCAAAGAATTCCTGGCCCAGGGAAAATTTCACAAATATAGCCATATGATGGTATAAATGTGATGGTGCATACTCTACTCCCCTAAACAGATAAGCATGTTCTCTAGAAACTGTGCCTTTATCAGTCCAGGAATACATATGAAACATACAGGAAAACAAGTGAAGATAGTGGAGGGAAGCCCTAATGAAAGATAAATCTGTCATTCCCATGGTATGGATAAATAGCTTCACCATCTTTCCTAAGGGGAGGGGTGAATAGACCATGCAAGAATGTGAATGAACCTCATCACAGGAGCATATAATGTTCCAGTTACCATCACAAAGTATCATTTTATTCTAAAAATCACATTTTTCATTGTTTAACAGCTTCATCAGAAGAGATGCCAGGGGGAATATAATGACTTAAAAAAGTGACTGGATGTCTTGAAAGGAAACTCTTTATGTCTACATACCTACTCTCCTCATCAGACAATTTTGCCAGTAACTCAAAGTGCAAGGCCATCTAATCAGTAGTACTGAACCTCGTGTAAAACATGACAGTTATATACAACCCAATTAGTATTAAAGATCTTCCCAAGGCCAAGTAACATGATAGACAGTCAAATTGCCAAAATAGACTAAGTCCATTAAAACAAATGAGATCTATATTCAGGTATTTTGGCAAAAAATAATAGCATTAGCAAGCAAGAGTCAACTGTAGAAGCTCAGGTTTCTGCCATCACAGCAGCGTTGGCAACGACATTAACAGGGCAGCTTACTGTTGTATCATGATATGCCCCTTAAATAAAGGGAATGACTCAGTAGATTTAGAAGGAGAGGCACTGCAACCTTCAGTTTCATTGATGGCATCAGTCTGTAATGACTTTGAGTTGATGCTTCCTTCTGCAGATGGGGACTGCTGAAGCTTAATCTTAGCTTTATAAGCACAGAAAACGTTTTGTGGTCCTCCAGGCTGCCAATCTTTTAATTTGGCAAGATAAAGTAGAATACATTTTCAATTTTGTCTACATATAGGTATAGATTGCTGCAAACACTGCCTATGTATTTTTGGAGCATAATTGTTGTCAGCAACCACTTTTGCTCCCTAATTATACATACTGCCTGGAGGCGAATACAGAAAGCATGTTTTCCTTAGTAAAATAACTGGCAAATCTCACTAGTATTGGTCTGGTCATGTTCATCCTCAGCAGAGTAGGAAGACATGCAGTAACCACATTCAATCTGCAATTCCTGGATCACAGGTATAGTAGGTGTCTCTACTATCTTGTGTTGCATAAAGGTTAAACAATCCCAGCCTCAGTATTTTCTAGTATACCACTGAATATGATATGTTTCTCCTACTATAATCCTCTAAGATTACAACTTTTTCTTCAGTGATTCTAATCTTGCTTCTGTAGACTCCAACTTTTGTTTTTTTGTTTTTTTTTCAGGCCTGACAAGCTAATGTTAATATCTGTTAATAGCTCTGAATGCTCACTGACCATTTCCTGAATGCCCCTAACGTTAGTGCCAGTTTGTGCCATATATTCTAAGTGGGAATTATTCACACTCTGAATTTCCACCATTAGCTAATCAAATGTGTATATTTCCTTCATATTCACATGCAAGAATTGAACTGTGGCATTCTTAGCTTTTGCAGAAGTCACAAAACTGAGCCAGGAACATTGTGGCAGAACAGCAGGTATGGTGGGAGACGTTTTTTCTGTGTTTAATTTTCTTCTTAAACATTCAAGTCCTGCTTCCTACTCAATGAAAACCCCACTTGAGAGGTAAAAACAGTCAACTAAGTACAAAAGGGCTATCCACGGTCAAACATATAAAGAGTGAAGCTGGGAGAAAAGGGACCACTGAAGGAAGTAGCTTACTCCATGGCAGCCATTACTGAATGTCCCAAATAATCTACATTATTATCTAGCATTTTACTTTATTACAGAGTTTAACAGGCAAACTTCTCAAACAGGAGCCCATCTAACAAAGTTAACATAACACAGGAAAGTCATTTGTATTTGTTTATCTGATTTCATTTGTCTAACATCATATCAGAATCCAAATCTAAACTTACTTCAGTTACTGATTCTTTTCCATTTTGTTGTCTGCTGTCTTATCCTGTATCAGACATACATACAATTTAATATTTAGGACCATCCTTGATGGAAACTATTACTGAGTTTATCCCCTCTATTAATCATCAATATGCACCTTTTTTGGAAGTCACCATGCTTGAGCATAGATGCATGCCTGAGACAAAACATACAGTGATGGCACATGTTGAGTACATAAGGGCACTCATACCCTCTTACCCAACAGGTTTGTTTTGCCATACTTTGGATCATGATCCTTGCTGTCGCTAATAAAAGTTATTGTATGTGAATGCCCCTTTCTTGTTATTATTTACAGTAAATGTGTACAAATCTTGACTTCCAGTAAAAACAGGAATAATGTACGAGTATAAAACTGCTGTTCCTCACTCCTGTACTTGAAAAATAATGTCTTGGGTGTAGTGAAGATAATCCAAAATTTGTATGGTAGCAGGTTAAAATATATTACATTGTTCAGCAATATTTTGGAGGAATTTATGCCTAAAAGTATAACAGTCAGTTGGTATTCTGAAAGAAGTCCTAAAGTGACACAAGGTGAGTCCAAAATGACACCTACAAGAAAAACAAAGAAACTTGAATCATCGACTCAAACAAAGAAGAAAACAACAATATGAATAAGTATTAAGAGTTCATGCAAATTATGTCTGAGTTGCAGAAACCTAATAATATGTTTACAGATGATGTGTTAAAGAGGGGATAAAATATTAACAGAGATGGAATCTACATTATCCTGTCACTCTGATCACTTTGATGTAACGGGCACAGAAATAAGAAATTTGTTGAGCAGAACAGCTGTAGTTGAGGTTTGACTCAGTGTCATAGAAGCCAAGCAATTTTATTTATCGTTAGTTAGTTAGCTAGTTATTTAATTTGTCCTTTGGTAACCAAGAAAGCCAATGGCCCATTTTCAGTGGAGGCCCAGGGAGGAAAGCTCCACGACAGATTCCAAAACATTTAAACAATAGTTGATGAGTAATTATATATAAAGGGAGAAAAGCCGCACAACAGATCAAATATTTACAATGAATTCAGTAATTATGTAGAAGCTAAGAAAAGCCCCACAACAGATTAAATATTTCACAATAAGGTGGTATGAAAGGTTCCACAAACACACACACAAAAACATTTTACAATAGCTGATAAGTAATTATATCCAAGGAGGGGAAAAGCCCCACAACAGATAAAAAACATGTTAAAATAGATTGGGGTGTACATTATATAAAAGGGATAACAGCCCCCACAACAGAGTGAAGGAGGAAGAATCTGTGATTTTCCAAGATGCCAGAGTTGGTGGATAGAGAAAACTATCTTAACTACTGGAAGGCAAAACTGGTGTAATTGGGTATCAGCCAAAAAAGTACAAAAGAGTACGTATACTGCTTCTACCCCCATTAGTGTGTTCCTAGTCCCTGACACAAGTCCTGATCCAGGAAGGAGAAAATCTTAAGGGTTTTCTGGTGCCCTACTAATCCAATCAAGGTAGAGGAATTGAGAATCACAATTATTCTGCAGAGGCCCACCAGAAGCAAGCAGCCTTCCAACCAGCCATTCACTACTGCAGGAGATAGAAACAGAAAGTTACACTTCTGTGTCCGACACAGTTAAGGATCCGTTTACCAGGAGGGACTGTCATGCATATCATACCAGAGGAAAGTGAAAAGAAAATAAGACTACATTCTGAGGGGAGGGGAAAATATAGTCAGACAAAATCGTCAATTTTCCTGGGGGGCTCTCAGTATGGAAACAAAAAGCAGAGATTGCCATCTTGGTGAAACCATTCCATTATTCAAAAAAAAAAAAGAAAGAAAAGAAATGTTGAACCACCAAAGTATTGCATTCTTGTTGGGAAAGACTGAACTGCCCACTAACTAAAGATGATATTAATCAGTCTTACACAGCAGTCTGGCCTAGTGTTGCGGTGGGTACTGTAATGTTTGTTTGCAGTATTTGTTTGACTGCTTTTGTCAGTAGTTATGAGTAGGGTAATGGTAGACTTTGACAAATACTACCATGTCAATAGATCTTTAAATACTGGCTGCAGCGTGTTTTGTTTTCTTGTCTATGAACCTATAATGCTTTTAATCGAAAACAGTTTTTCTCATAGTAAGGCTAGCAAATGCTGTTTGTTAAAAGAGAGGGCTTGATGTTTTCTGTACAGAAGTGTAACTGTTAATGGGTAGTATAAGTTGGAAAACTAAGGCCACCAGTGATGATTTGGGCAGGAGTGGAATATTTGAACAGCCAATAACACAAATGAATAATTTAAAGGAAAGGAGCCCTACACCATACACATAGTTGTAAGCCTATAGTGGCTGTGGACACTTGAAGAGAAGGCTGCACAGTATGGCAGGTTGAATTAATGTGTATAATGGGACCGCACAAGGTATGCTCATAGGTTAATAGGCAAGTACTAGGCTAGCTGCCCTTGTGGGCCATTTTAAGCCTAGCCAATTTTCTTATCAAAGGTGAAAATCAAAGCCTGTACCTTCTTAGGTTCATAGGTTCATACTAGGCTATCTGCCCTAGGGCATTTATAAGCCTAGCCAGAATGTGTTTGGCTTTCGCCACCCATTTTAAATTTATTTTGCTATGCCCTTTTTCGAGGTTAGTATACTGTGCCTCTGTCTAACAGTGACACAGAAGTGATACCCAGGGTAAACCTACGATCTCCCATCCACTCATCAAGATTCTTCTTGAAGAGAGTCAATGAGGGACTCTGCCTAACCTGGACTGGGATTTTATTCCAGAGTGAAGGGAGCCTCTGGGTTATGAATCTGTCCCTCCAGCATGTCCTATTTATTTCAGTGCTGAGGTTCAAGTCTCTCGAGCGCGTAGCTCGATGGGATTTGGATTTTCTGAGGTGCAGCATGTCCATCAATTCCAGGTTGGACATGGCTTTATACGTCAGGCACAGATCGCCTCTGAACAGGCGGTATGCCACTGAGTAGAGCTGGAGTTTCTTTAACCGGGCAGCATATGGCATCTGTTTGAGCCCTTTGATCCTCTTGGTGAGGTACTTTTGGGGTCTTTCCAGTTGCTGCAGGTGTCTGGTAAGGTACATCCCAAAAGGGGCATTGTACTCAATTATGGGCCTGATGAGGGATGAGTAAAGAGGCACGATGACCTCCCCTGATCTAGATGAGAATCCCTTCATGATTAGGTGGGCTATATAAAATGTTTTTCTAACCACTTTGGCCACGTGGTTGTCAAATGAGAGATTGCTATCAACTTGGGTCCCCAGGTCCCTAATTACTTCTTCTGTACTTAATGGATTACCACCTATGTGGTAATTTGTGGACACTTTGTTTTTGCCAAAGGGGATGACTATACACTTTTGGCATTTAGCTTGAGGCCATGGCTCTGGCACCAGTTGTCTGTTTCTATGAGGCCCTATTGGAGGATGCTTGTGTCGGCTGGAGAGTCGATTATGGTGCCCAGTTTGCAGTCATCTGCGAACTTGGTCAGCCACAGTCCTTCCGTGTTGGCCTGTACCTCCGAGAAATATATACCGAACAAGAGAGGTCCCAGGACTGAGCCTTGTGTGACACCACTTGTAACTGGTTTGGAGTCTGACATGGCTCCAGCAATTCTAACCATGTGGGTTCTGTCCTTGAGTCAGTTTGCAATCCATCTAGTGACATAGGGGTTTATATTTAAGCTGGTGAGCTTATCTATAATGCCCGAGTGGGGTATTGTATCGAATGCTTTTTCGAGGTCCAGGTAGGCTGTGTGGACCACCTTCCCCTCGTCAATGGCCTTGGTGACTGTTTCAAAGAAATCAACCAGGTTTAAGAGGCAGGATCTGTCCTTAACAAAGCCGAACTGGGTAGGATCCAGTGTCTGTAGGTCCCCAATATCTTTATTTATGAGGTCCATGATATCCTTTCCATAGTTTTGCAGACCAAGCTAGTCAGGCTTATGGGGCGATAGTTTCCAGGATCCGTTGAGGCACCACCTTTATGGAGAGAGACCAATGTTGCTGTACGCCACTCTTTGGGCACATATCCTGTAGTAAGGCTGAGATTGAACAGTAGTTTTATGTTTGGGTTTAGCTCTTCTTGGAGTTCATGTAGCCCGGGACACCGTCTGGTCCCATTGATGCTGTGTTTTTTGCTTTGGAGAGGGCGGCTCTTACCTGAGCATCTGAGATGTCAGGGGGGCAGCACTCTGCTGGGATAGATATTTGCCCTTTTGGTGGGGAGGGGGGGAGAGGTTCTGTCTGTGAAGTGACCACCTTAACCAGTATGCCACCCACAACCCCACGAGTGTCACATCAGGTAAGATGGGTGTAAATTATTGTTGTAAATGGCTGTACAGCAGAGTTTATTTTTATTTATTTATTTTTTTTACACAGTGGCTGAAGGCAGTAGGATATTACTAGCAATTTTCTTGGAGGAGACTGACTTATAGGTTGCTACAGTATCAGTACAGGATGATTTCTTACATTACAAGACATGCTTCTCCGTTTACATTACAAGGCAATGAGGGCTAAACAGATGGAAGGAATATACATTTATTGTCACAGGAGAAGATGTAGGTTTTTAAGCAGATTGGTTGCTAATTGATCATGGTTGTTATTCATCCCTGCTGTGCAGTTTGGTGTGCTGTAGATTTAATTTTCTTTCTGTTGTCCTGACAGGGGCTAAATGACTCCTCTTTGGAAGCAGACAGTTATGTTTATCTATATAGCGTAGGAGGTTTTAGGCACCAGCAAACAACCCTGCAGTTGCTGTGCCCCCCAAACCAGCAAGTTATCTTCTTTCAATATTTTGTAACGTGTTTCTTTGTCTGTATGTTGCAATGTAAAATTAACAAGCTAGCTATAATTTATTTCACTTTCTAGAACAAACATCATCAGCATTACCATTACACTTGTGGGAAGGTTGCGGTTGCAACGTATTTAAGAATAACAAGCTGGCCATATTTTCTTTCACTTACAATCACAAACACAGACCTTACACATGATAGGTGGCTGCCTTTGGTGATTTGGCAGGAAAGGTATGTGTGTGACAGCAACTGTTCATTGCCACTGTGGCAGAGTCAGTGAGCAGCACAACTATTTCACTGTGTTTTACTCAGGCTGAGTTCTTCTCTAAGTTTTTTTCTATGTGGAGTCTACATGTTCTCCTTGTCTGTGCATGCATCTATCCATGAGCTCTGGTTAACCCCAGCATATCATAAATGTGCAGCAGTTGTGTGTGTGTGTGTGTGTGTGTGTGTGTGTGTGTGTGTGTGTGTGTGTCTGTGTGTGTGCATGCACGTGTGTCCAAGCATAAAAAATAAAACTGATTTTTATCTGTATATACACACACACACACACACACACACACACACACACACACACACACACACACACACACACACACACACACACAAAATAATACTGGACGCTTGCATAATTCTTTTGTGCAGTGGTTAAAAATGCATTTGACAAGTATTTACATTTCAAAAGTAAGGTATAAAATACATCACAGAACATTCAAACACCTAGTGTTTCTAGGCATCTGGTGTCCCCAACACCCCAGAATGTATGAATGTACTTTGATATGGAGTTACTGGTGTCCTTTGTCCTCAGCTGCACCCATTCTAAAACCAGTCCTGCTCAGATGTGTTTCCAGAAAGTTACTGAAGGATTGGGGAATGGGGATTGCGTGGTCATTACATCTCTAATTCTCATCCAAATCAGACCTTAGAGGTATGCACAGGAGGTCATTACAGCTTCTGTCAGTGTTGGGGACAGTGTAGTCATTGTTTCTTCTACTTTTTTTTCACAGACGTCAGAGGTGTACAAAGAAGGTTACTACAACTTGTGTAGGGGCAGTGTACTGTCTAGGAGCAACAAAGTGGAATTCATTACCATAGTCATTATTTTTTTCACTTCTGCCACAATCCCACATCAGGCACATATATACCAGTGGTTACACTTGGGGGAGGTAGGGGTGAGGAGTGAGGAAGCATGCTATGTTTATATGTGACAGCAGTCACTTGTAATACATGACAGTGGCCATTTGAGCTTCTGCTTTCATCCAATCTAACATAAGAGGGATGCACAGACAGTGACTGTCTTTTTTTTTTGGGGGGGGGGGGTAGGAAATATTCTTAGGGAAGATTTAGCTATCTTTACAACAATTCTATTGTCAGTTCATTGTGAGCAACTATTTTGCCAGCTTTAAACACTAATCCTTGGGCACAACTTCCTTGAAAGAAAAACATAAGACTAAAATCCTTTTCTTATTCATGATTATTGTTCAGGCCACCACTGGATTAAAAGGTTGGGAAAATGTTCTAAAATGTATCCCAGAGCATCTATAACCCTGTGGCTTCTGGGGTTCTTGGATTAATTGAGTTATTTCTTAAACAATTACTACTGTGCCATCTTAATCAATAGCAGCATGCTGAAAGGATGCAAGGAAAACAAAAGTTGCATAGCAACACTGAATTTCCTTCCTTAATCATAGCTTCTGATCATGCCATCAATTGATGAAAAGGTTGTGCAAAAAGAAAGAACAACTTAAAATGAAAACGCTGAAGAGTAAGGTAAAATGTGAGAAAAGGGAGAAAAAAATGTAATGTACATGGTGTGGAGAGCCCAAGAAGTCTATGTTTGTGGGGGGAAGAGGGAGGGAAGCAATGCAGGATGGGTGTGGGGGGGGGGTGAAACAGTAGACAGTGCTTAGGACACCATTTAACCTAAGTCCAGCCCTGCACATAGAGTTGTTGTATCATTTCTGCAACTATATGTAACTGTGAATGCCCTTCTGTGAGATGGGCCAACATAATGTGGTACACAGGCCTCTCATAATGTAAGAACATTGTAACTACAGTTCAGTCTGTGTCCTACTACCTCAAAATCTCTGCAGCGTGAACTGAAAGGTTGCATAGGAGGGGTGACATTCACAGGGTGATAATTAGACTGGAAGTATCCAGGGGACCACCAACTTGACATTTGCTGGGGGCTCTCAAAATGCTTAACACCAGCACTGGTATATAGTCATATGTTTATCTTAAAGTGGTTAATATAGATTGTTTTTGTTTTGTTTAGTTTATATAAGCTACACAAAGTTAAGATATGTTTTAGAAATTGAATATATGGAGCAGAGGACTTAAGACTGATGGCACTGGCTGCCTGGCAGCCTGGATGATAAGTGAAATAAATATTTTTTCAGATGTAAACAATGATACATGGAAACATGTCTTTCTATTATGTAGTAGGAAGATGCAAAAAGGGAACAAATAGCATGGCTAGTTAATTTATTACTGAAGAAGAGTGTGTGTGTGTTGAATTCATTGAACATAATTGTTAAGCTCAGCAAAATACATTAGGGTGTTGGTATACTAAAAAAAACGAAAACCTAATTCTATATTTCTCCAGGAGCCCTATATCTCAAGAGAGAGGAACATTGCAAACTTGATATAAGAGAATATATTGATGGTGGGTTTTTTTTCCTCCTAAGTAGGGGGCAGGCAATTGGTGAGTAAGCATATTACTTAGGAGACACATGTCCTTTTAAGTGACAGAAATAAAAGTGGACAATGAAGAGAAAGGAGTCTTGGAGGGGAAATTTTCTGACTTTGATATGTGTGTTTGTCTCCTGGGGGATGACAAGTCAAAATCTTGCATTTTTGAGACAGGAGTGGTTAGGATTTCAATAAGGGATTTCCATATGGAGAGGAGGCTGGAAAACATTGCTTGCTTTAGATGAGGTGGTTGTGGTCTAGGGGGATATAAAATAACATGATAACATGTCTGGGCTGATATATATATATATATATATATATATATATATATATATATATATATATATATATCCTTGTTGAGCATAACAGACATCTATAAATTTCTAAATCTCCCTACAAGTAATTTTACCTATTTACTTACATGGGCACCACATGTTACTGAGGATAGATAAAATTTTGATACGAAAGGAGCATAAATATTTAATGAATAAGTCTGAGGTGAAACCAAGAATTTTGACTGCCCCCCCCCCTCCCCCTTTGGTTCTGTATGCCATTGTTGAAGTTTCACTCTTTGAAGAGTTCATTTATATTATTGTCAATGCCTTGAGTTCAAGCAACAGCTTAGGGAATTTATTGAGGAACGTCAGGAACTTTTATATGATTTGGGATGTTAATGATATTACCATGGGAATATTTCAAGGAAGGAGTAGCCTCATCTTTAAAGGACCTTGTGCTGACACTACCAATAAACTATACAGCCATCAGTCTGTTCTTCTGCATTCCATCTTTAGGACTACCCATGTGGCTCATCTGTGCCCTTATGCCTGATACCATACTCATCATCAGGCATTGTAGACAGCCTGTGCAGCAGGACTGCCTCCTTCCCTACTATTGCTGTCCTTCAGATTACCTGCAAGGGGCAGGAATTTAGATCAGAATCTCACACCATAAGCAGATGTGCCCCGCCCAGTATCTTGCCATTGAGTTGCTAAGAACTTGACACCTGTCTACAGCTTTTACTATAGCTCAGGGGTGCATCTTGTTAATCTGCAAAGTTGTACAGATAAACTCCAGCTGTTATACAGGTATGGCATGCACTATCCCACCCTGACATCCTGAAAATGTCAACACACTACATCTAACATCTTTTACATTACTCAGCTGCATATATCTTTAAGATGATGCAGAAAATCTCACTAGGTCCCTTGAATATCATTCTTGAATTCCTATCACAGCCATTAAAAAATAAATCGCATTCAAGACAATACATTCTTAACGTGCCACTATTGCTTTCATTACACTGTTTTTCAGCATTTCGAACTTATATTAGGTATTCACCGGATTGCTGTACTGTACATGAATTTATGTAGGTTATGCATTTGCTGATCATCAGTTTGTATAGAAATTCTGAGAGCTCAGCAGATCCATTTATTCATTTCCTTTCCTCTGTGTGCCAAGACTACTTCAGAACATAAATGTAATTTCCCATTTTTACTTAACATTGCTTTGCATTTTTGGAAGGTGACTCTGATAAATATGATGTAAAATGCTAGCAATTTTATGAATAATAGAGGCTTCAAACTTAGTAATGCTGACAAGTATTTTGTTGCTCACTCTGTATTCTGTATGTGACTAAGGCTAAACTGAAGGTTGTTGGTGATCATATAGTGTGTGTGTGTGGATGGGGGAGGATAGAAAATAGTTACTCGTGGTGTTTCAGTGGAACCATTTGATTATTACTGCCCACGACCATACAGTTAATGATGAATACTGGTGTCCAGATGTTATAGTATCAGGAATATGAAGAACATTAATACAATATTCTTCCTTAAAATAAATCTCCATATAGTTAAACGTTCTCTAGCATGACTGAACATGTTACTGGCACATTCTGATTCTGTGAAGCAACATATTACACTGCAGAATAGCACACAAGCATAAAAAAGGGCAAACTACTTGACTTTTATTGTTGACACATGCAGAATGGTCATTCTTGTGGTAAGAGGATAAAATCAGTAAATGTATTATCTTTAAAATTGTACTATAACTGAAAAATGTTTTTTTAGGACAACTGGTTGTAAAAGTATTCTACCGCAAATCAAATCACCCCAACATAAGCTATTCAAGACTATGGCTTAATAAATACAATGATTTACCTCGTCCGCTTGCTTTACAACAATGCATACCGTTGTCTGTTTATTATGTATTTATTTATTTTCTTCCTTTCTACATAAATATGGTACGTGCTTTCATACATCTTTCTGGTAGTTGAATGTTGAGCTTCAGCTATCAGGCACATACACTGCCTGTAAGAAAGTAATTCTGAAATTGTAAGGAACACATGCACTGGTGTGCTGTTCTTTGTGCTGTATTCTCATTTTAACATCTTTCATCAACTACTTTTGTTTTTCCATGTTATGATTACACATTTTAAATGTATATTCTTAAATACTGTGATTTTTTTATAAGTGACTGAGACACTTCTTAAAAACATAAAAGGATAGTTATACTGAACAGTGTTATATGTGTAAAGCTGATAAAAAGAAAAACATTGATATTGCAATACTAACAGTGTTTCTGAATGCAGAATTCTAAACATCAGTCACTCTTCTGTGGAACACAATAGATAGATTCCAAGGTCTGTAGCTCTGATGAGAGTATTAGATCATTTTTATTTTAAATACAGCAAATAAACATCTTACGAACCAGCCAGCTTTATATAAACCAACACTCTAAGGAACAAGTCAGCCATAGTTTGAAATAAACCAGTCTTATCAGATCATTAAAGTAAAATTTCAGTTGCAGTACAAGATTTTAAGCCCGCCTCACCCTGACCATTTTACCCCACCGGCCCTCAAATGATTCAGTTGTTACCCCAATGCCATTTGGCATAGCATTCCATATAATCCAATAGAAAGGTCTCCATTTTCCACAAGAAAATATCTAATTGGATACTTGACCATATTTCAGGAATTGTATGGGGATAGCTGCATGCTGGCTGTTATATATAGATGTTGATCTCTTTGGGACATCTTATATCCTTGCCCTTTGAGAATTCGCAGTGTGCCTGAGCCACGGTGGTGCAGCGGTAGCATTGTTGCCTCACAACAAGAGGTTCTCCCGGTCGATTCTCGGCTGGAGTGCCTTCTGTGTGGAGTCTGCATGTCCTCCCCACGGTCAAATGGCATTTGAAAGACATGCATAGAATGAGCGTGCCTTCGTTGAAGGTTGGGTATCAAGCTGGCACCCATAAAAAAATCTAGTGCCAATCATTAGCGGACCAGAGTTTCACTGTGGTGACCCCAAACCGGGAAAAGCCGAAAAAAGAACAACTGTGCTAGACTTTATGCACTCAATGTATATGTCTGTGCTGCTTGCTGATATAGTACTGTATAGTACTCAGAAGAGCAGTGGTTTAATTGTAAGATCTCTGTCACACAGCTCTGTGGACCTGGGTTGAACTCCAGTCACTGCCTGTGAGAATTTTTAATGTTCTATGTGTGAGTGTGTGTGCTTTTTTCGTACTGTGCATTTTCCACCTACCTCCCTAAAGCATGCTTATTGGTTAGTTAGCTAAACTAAACTGGTATACATACTGACTTTGAGGCATGGGCCATAGCTGAAAAGGGTATGAGGGCTAGTTCACTTCCCCATTTAACAAATAAATTAAGAAACTGTGCTACCATGAAATCTCTTAATTCTGAGAGCTTGTTCTCCCAGCTATTGCAAAGATTCACTCAGTGCTAAAGCCTCCTTTAATCCAAGATGGCTGAAATATCATTTTGTGCTTATACCTTGCATCCAATAATCAGTTCCTAAGAGCCTTATGTCCTCTACTTAAATTCATGTCACTTACATCACAGTTTGAGCTTCTTACGTCTGTGCCATCGATATGGTTATAGCATTTGTAAGTTTTCTAAGTGTACTACCCAAAAGCTTGATAATTAAGAATATACAACACAGAAATGATAGAACATAACTAAATTTATCTACTGGCACAAAATGTCAGATATTTTATTAGATGGCAGTATAATATGGAGGAGTATGATTGGCCAAGTGGGGAGTTTCTTGAAAGTGCTTGGAGGGCAGATCATAATTCTTTGTAATGCATGAGGAGTTTAGCTATCCTAATGCACTACTAATTAAAAAGTGTGGCAGCTTTAAGTCTCTGACAGCTTTAAAATGTAATAATCCTCAAGCTGCCTTACAGTCAGAAGCCAAAAGCAAAGTGCTCCTCTAATCATTCCTACAGCTTTAAAAGCTGTTATATACTTTGTTCTGCTACAATTTTGTTTGGCTTGCTGTTTGTGTTTCTAAAGCTGTCAGTATGTTTCTGATGAAGTCATGTGGTGACTGCCATTTGTGGGTCAGTGCACGGCTCACTAATAATGCAGAGTCATAAATATGCACCTAACAAATTTGCAGCACAAGGAGCATTGCAATCACATTCCAAATATAGAAATATACAACTTTGCTAAGTAACTTTCTGATGTAAGAAATTACTCAACAATGTATTATTAAACACCTTTCAACACTGTTAACCTCTAATCTCATGCTAGATCATAAACAATGGTTAGTGCTGTCTACCACAAAACAGTAGCAGCAAACTAAAACAGCTGTAAAATCTCTAAGACATTTCACTGTCTCACACACACACACACACACACACACACACACACACACACACACACACACACACACACACAGACACACACACACACACACACACACATACACACACAAAAGTGTGGCAAAGTGATGTAACTCACAGATTTTAAATCTGTTTGAGAGGAATACTTAGCATCTCCCCGCTGTGTGATTAGGAGCAGTTAATGTTCTATGGCTTTCAAAACTAAAAAACACTTAATTCACCCACACATTTTGTCTTTTTTTCTTGTAACTAGTAGTACATCAGAACAGCTAAAGCTTCATGTACTACAAAGAATTATGATGAGATCTGATATTATAACATTTGTTATATGCTCTTGAAATGGTTGTCAAGATTTACCTCAACCACGTTACTTTGCTCTGTTTTCCAAGTGAATGTTTTGACATCCATGTCTCAAACATATAACAATTTGTGATCAGATACCTTGTCATAATTCTCTATATTATAGCAAGGTGTGCTCATGCAAATCTTGCCATAACAAGGTTATTTTTCTTAGTTTTGGAATGTAATCAGCATGATCTGTGTATTATAGAGTAGTCCTTGGGACCAATTCCAAAAGACCTGCTTTCAATATAAGTGACTTACTCCAGTGTATTACACTGGAGTAAGTCACTTACACTGAGAAAACACTTACACTGAGAAAAGGTCTTTTGGAATCTGGCCTCTGATGTAAGCCTTTTTATAGATAGGCCTTACACCGAAGTAAGTCACTTACACCAACAGCAAGTCCTTCAGAATTGGGACAGGTTTACACCAGTGTAAGTCACTTACACTGAGAGCAAGTATTTTTGAATCTGACCCACAGTATCTGAAGTGTAAAAAAATTCATTTTACAGAGCTGTGTTTTAATTAGTAAGCTCTCTACTTGCATGCAATGGGTAAGTTGTTTAACCGGCTCAGAACTCTTATATCATCTCTGAAATAGGCCTTGATTTTTGTTAGTGTTCTGAGGTTTTCAGATAGTTGATAGTCATAAACACATTATCTGAAGGTAAACCACTGAACCATCAGAAGTCCTAGATGACATATCAATAGCCATTATGACTTAGGCTGTGATGTATAACAAGCAATGAGTTATGTAGTGGTAGATTGTGTATCTTGGGCCCTGGGTGATTTTCAGCCTCAATGCCCCTATCCCAACAAACATTTTTTGAGGGGAATCATGCATAAATGTACATGATCTTTTGAGTTCATCTTTCTGATTTATATCCATTCAAACTACTCATCATAATCCACCAATGTCCATACCCATGAATTACAACCACTTGAGTATATACATGTCAAATGTCTGAGTGTGATAAAAATGGTCATATTAAATAGTTACAGTAAAGCATTCCATCCTGCTTTACACAAATGGGCATTAATCTTGTAAAGTCAAATGGACTGTTCAACCAGATCATGACAGCAGAGTTAGCCATTCATATCCACAGAAAGCCCCCATACCCAGTAATTATATCCCCATTGTTGACCAGCTTGACTTTATACACCTCAGATGTTTGATTTCAGTAAAAATAGTGTATTTCACGTTTTTTCACATTTTATGTCATTCAAATGCACACTATTTTTGCAAAGCCAGACTGTTTAAACTGATCAAATGACAAGAAAGTAAGCTACTTTCATCCACAGACAACTCCCACACCCAGCCAGACGTTATAGTCACTTTGCTGTGTACCTTATCTGATTTTTAGTAAAAAAAAAAAAAAAAATACATCTCAAACTCTAACAGCAAGAATTAGGATAAAGCAAAAAATAATGAGGGACAAAGGTCTAGAATAGCGGGACAGATTTTATGTACTAATTGTTTGTCATTATTTAGTGACTGAAGTCTGCAGTGATTTGCCAGAAAACTGCAAACGTTATGAGGAATAAACAAACAAAAAGTATAATTCAAAATCAGGGACATTTGGTAAATACAAGGACAGTTAACAGCTCTGTAATTTCAACAATAGTCAGCCCACAAGTATTCCAGCTTGTTTTACACAAATACACATTAGTCATGTGAAACCAGACAGTTAACAGAGCAAACAACAAGATAAGTTACATTTATCCACATACAGCCACATCCCACTCAGCAATTATAGCCACATTATTGAGTACATCTCATGTGGCTTTGATAAAAAAATAACACCTCTGTTGCTCATCCAGTCAGAATAAAGTAGACAAGTCTTTGAGGGTTCTGTTCAAGCAGCTATATTATATAACAACACATCAGGATTGGGGCTTAATAACTTTAACTTAGATAAACTTATAAACAAACTAGCTATCACACTCATACATGCTGACTCCCTGGTTTTACTCTCAAAATGGCACTGAAGCTAGCACATGCTTGCTATTTATATGCACATGCCGACCTTGAAACACTTCTTACAGATACAACACACACATGCTTTTGTACGCCCTTCTTCTTTGAGAAATAAGTCATGCAATATTGATGACATTAATTGACATGCAATCAATAGAAATGATTCTTTGTCATGCAATTATACAGAACTAAATACATATAGACAATTATGTCCAGGTTGCTGTGTATTTCACACTAGGTCTGGAAATATGACCAAATCATGTGACGTAGAAATTAGAATTAGGTCTAGCAACTGGAACGGTCTCTACTGAATGTTCAACTTAAGGGACATCAGGATCATCATTAGGAATAGAAGTTAAGACACGTTCTGCAACAGAAACATTGTCTAGATTGCTCTGAGATTTAGAGTCTGTATCACAGGAACAATACTGCGATATCGATTCTGGTACAAGGAGATGTCTGTGATTTCTCCTGTAATCCTCACCCTCAGATTCTACGAAGTAGGATTTCGGCTTGGTATATATACCTGTTACTTGGCCAATCTGATCGAAATGTTTCGACGTTTGTATCCTCACTGTCTCCCCATCTTTCAATTGATGAAGAAATCTGCTCAATTTATCATAGCTAGAATTCTGGAAAGAACACTTTCTGAATAATTGGGCTCTAATTGTTCTGTTGTTCTTAGCTTTACGCCTCAACAAACTGGAACTAATAGGCAATGTTTTTCTGGTTTGCCTAGATAGAAGTCTCTGAGCCAGGCGAGCCAAGTATATCCTCACAGGGTATGTTTCTGAGATTAAGTAAATTCAAAAAGACATCAGTATTATCACGCTTTGATCTTTCAAGTAATTGCTTTGCACTCCGTACTGCATGTTCAGCTAGTCCATTTGACTGTAGATATTCTGGACTACTAGTAACATCTACAAAATACCACACTTTTGCAAATTTCTGAAACAACTAACTGGTAAATTGGGTATCATTGTCAGAAATAACTTTGTGTGGACTACCATGGACTGAGAAATGACATTTCAACTTAGTGGTAACAGCAGTGGATGTTAGATTAGGTAGTAAATCAATCTCAAACCAGTTCAAATAAGAGTCTACCAACACTAAGTAATGCTGATTGTTCCACTTGAATATATCAGTGACTACTGTTGATCAAGGTGGTTCAGAAACTTGACTTAGATAAAGTGGTTCTTTTTGCAAATGTGGTTTAGTACTATTGCATACTGAACAAGAAGTAAGTACTTCATCAATGTCTTTTACTAGAGAAGGCCAAAATACTAGTTCTTTCACCCTTCTTTTGGTAGATTCAGAACCTGGGTGACCACAATGCAAAATCTGGATATATTCATGTTGTAAGGAAGCAGGAACAACAATTCTAGGACCTTTGAAAATAATGCCATCTTCCCTTGACATCTCATCTCTGTAAGGAAAATAAGTTTGCACATCTGGTAGTGCACTTGATTGTTTTGACGGCCATCCAACATTAATGTAGTGTTTGAGCTTTTGCAAAATTGGATCAGTCTATGTATGATCTCTCAGCTCATCAAGTCTTGTGGTAGAAAAATTATGCACTTCCATGACGTCAAAGTCAAAATTCTCTGCATGAAGCTGTTCCGTTGTATTTCTGGGCAATCTGGATAAGGTATCAGCCAGATAAAGAAGTTTGCCTTTTGTATGGACCATTTTGAAGTTGTACTTTTGCAGTTTGAGCATCATTCTTTGTAATCTCACTGAAGCTGAATGCATAGGCTTCTTTAGAATAGTAACTAGAGGTTGGTGATCAGTTTCAATCTGAATAGCTGGACCACAGATATAATCATGAAACTTTGAACATGCAAATACTATTGCCGAAAGTTCTTTCTCAATTTGAGCATAATGCATTTCAGTTTGGGTAATAGTTCTATATGCATAGGTTACTGGTCTCCCTTCTTGAAGAATAACTGCTCCAAGACCAAAACTTTGAAGCATCACAGGAAAGAGTTACTGGTTTATTGACATTGTAGTAAATTAATGTAGGTGAGGTGGCAATTTTCTGCTTAAGGTCTTCAAATGCCTTCTGGTTCTGTTCCAACCAAGACCATATAACATTTTTGTGCATCAGCTCTCTCAAAGGTGCTGTCAACTGACTGAAGTCTGGTATAAACTTGCCTAAATAGTTGACCATACCAAGAAAAAGTTGTAGAGCCTGAACATTATCTGGGGCTGGCATCTCAAGAATGGCTGTTTGCTTGGACGGGTCTGGCCTCAAGCCAGTGCTAGTAAATAAATTACCTACATATGTAACTTCTGGTAGTCTGAATTTGCACTTCAGAGAATTGAGCTTTATGTTCACTTCACATGTGCTATCTAGAACTTTACTAAGGTTTTTGCGATGCTCTGCTTTACCATTGCCTCCAACCAATAAATCATCTACTATTATGGCACAAGGATAACCTAAAAAAATTTGCTCCATTGCACGCTGAAAGACTTCACTTGCAGAATTTATTCCAAATGGCATCCTGAGGAAACTATCGCTGCCAAATGGGGTACTGAAAGTAGTGAGTAATGAGGATTTGCGATCAAGCATCACTTGCCAAAATTAACTTTTTGCATCTAAGACATAAAAAACAGTGCCATTTGGTATTAGGGCTACAACTTTCTCGACTGTATGCATTGAATGATGCAGTCTCTTCAATGCTTTGTTCAAATGTCTTGAGTCAATACATATTCCAATTTCATCTGAGCCTTTTTTGTTGGCTGCTACCATAGACAACACCCATTCAGTTGGTTCTGTAACTGAACAAATTAGACCTTCCTGCACCATTTCATCCAACTAAGTTTAACTTAATTCTGCATAGCTATCGGAACTTTTCTTGCTGGTCTGACCACTGGACTGACCTCTGGGTCTAACTTCATAGAATACACAAGTGGAAGTTTGCCCAACTTGTCATCAAAAACATCAGCATACTCTGAGAAAATAGCTTCAGTAAAACTGGAACTAGGATGTGTGCTTATATGATGAACTTCGTCGGTAAAAGAAAGCAAATTCATTCTCAAACTGTCTCTGAGACCCAATAATAACTGCACAGGTCTTTGGACTACATAGAATAACAAGCTGTAACAGTTCCTAGCCAAATAAAATGAAAGCACTACTGAGCCTTCAGTTTGAAGTTTTTCACCTCCATAAGCAACACGTTTCACACAACTAGTCACACTGAGTTGTTCATTACTTCTCACCTTAGCAAATGTGTCTGCTGACATAACATTACACCTTGACCCAGTGTCTACTTTGAGGTCAGTGGATTTACCATTGATCTTGACAGTCAACACAAAACACTTCATTCTTTGCCAACAAATTTACTGCATCAGCCTTTTCACCAATTACTGATACACCATCTACATAAAAGTAGAATTACGGCTTTCTGTATGATCAACTTGCTTTTTCATGTGACCCTTCTTTATAACTGTGAGAGGTTTTACTTGATTTGCAAAACTTTTGAAAATGGTTCAATTTTTTACACTTGTGGCATTGCTGACCAAATGCTAAGCACTTCTCTCTTTTAGACTCATGATTGGCACCACAATTGTGACAGTTGACAATAAAGCTGAATTTGGGTTTTGCTGACTCGTCCTTATACTGCAGTGAGCACGTCCTTTTCTTACAACTTGCTGGAAAACTACAGGTTTTACCTGGGGAGCCTGCAAGGGTGACAGGTGCCATGTGCTTAGGCCTGCTTCTGCTAGTCACACATTGCATGCTGTCTACATTTGCTCTAGTGCCTGCTAAAACCATGTTCTTATCACTTGCAAGCATAATTGTGTGCCTTTGTGTAGCTTCATGGACTTGACAAACCTCAGTAGCTTTGCTCAGCATTAAATCACTGTCACGAAGCAAAATCCTTCTCACTGCAGCACTATTAATACCACACACAAGCCTGTCCTTTATCAACTCATCTTTTAAGTCACCAAACTGACATATTTTAGCTTTGTTTCTCAGGTCAGTAATGTAAGCTGCAAAAGTTTCCCCTGGTTTTGAATCTGTTGTGTAAAACAAATGCCTCTCTAATGTAATATTTTTCTGGGAGGTTACACATTTCCCTAAACTTGCACTTCAAACACTCGGGTCTTCCCTTGATTTAGCCTGTACAACAATATGACGGTTTTCACCTTCTCCTTCATATACTGCTGGTGCATACACAAATGAGCATTCTTTTTCAATGGCCTCTGATCCAGTGAGGTTTAGCAAAATGAATGTCTTGGTGGATGCATCTTTGTCAGAATACGCTGCTTGTATAAAAATATCATACTCTGGCTCAAATATTCTCCAGATCTCTGCAATATTCGGATCAAACACCAGTGGTGATGGTTTCAGAAATCCATCTGCCATAATAACACATACCAGCGAAGGCTTTTGCTAATATGCATGAGCACACACATATGCCAGAAATTTATGCCAGTATTTGTAACTATGCCTAACACGACAACAAGCCTTTGAATAACTGAACTTTGCAAAATAAGTCTCTCGGGCACTGTAATACTCTTGAAATCACTGGACTTTAAAAGTCACTTATCCTTGTAAGAAACATTTCAAAATAACTGCACTGTGCAAATAAACTGGGCAGAAGAAGCTCAGAGTAAGAAACATTTCAAAGTAACTGCACTTTGCAAATAACCAGTATACAGCACACTGAAACTTTTCCAAAATGGTTGTACTTTGCTAAATAACTCTTTACTGTTCAAGAAGCACTCCGTAATGGTGGCACTTTGCGAATTTATAACACCCAGCAAAAGTAACTTTTCGAAATGGATGTATTTTCACTGCACTTTATGAAATAGTTGCACTTTGCACACAAACTCTTCGGAATGAATGCACAGTAATAAGCACACACTGTAAGCACTTTTAAACACTTTGAGATACTTTGAATAACTCTAGCTATGCTCTGAATACAATGCAAAATAGTAATTATGCCAAAACACAGTTGTTGTTTTCTTTCAGCTTTTCCCGGTTAAGGGTCGCCACAGCAGTACTTTGCCAAAAAACATGCAAGTTGCCTTGCATTATTTATGCTTATGTGCCCTTATTATATTCGTTTTGCTTTTTTAATCTTTTTCCATGCCCATTATACTTTATTTCTGCTCATTTTACTCTAAACATGTCCATTTTGCTTTAAACATGCTGATTTTGCAATTCTGATGTAAATCTGAACCACTTATGTGCATTTATGATAATTGTTTTATCAATTATAATAACTTTAAACATTTCGTTTAATTAATAAACCTGTTGTGCCTCTCGCTTGTTTAATAATGTGGTTTGTGCCCTTGTAATGCTCCGTTTTATCTTTTTTATAAAATAAATTGTCCGTGCAAGTTTTCATTACCTTTGGTTCATTTCTGGCCCTTTTTCGTGCAAATTTCTCTTAGTTTACCTTCACTGTTAACTCTGTACCTCATAGTTCTAAAAAGCAGTCTCTGGAATCCCAGTTCTGAAACCATGTCGCTCATTCATTCAGGATAAAGTAGACAAGTCTTTGTGGGTTGCTGTTCAAGCAGCTTTATTATATACAAACACATCAGGATTGAGGCTTAATCATTTTAACTTAGATAAACTTATAAACACACTAGCTATTACACTCGTACATGCTCACTCTCTGGCTGCACTCTCAAAATGGCACTGAGGCTAGCACATGCTTGTTATTTATATGCACGTGCTGACCTTGAAATGCCTCTTAAAGATACAACACACACACACACACACACACACACACACACACACACACACACACAGTATTCTACAGCCTCTCAACCTTTCAGCTCAATAATCAGAGACAGAGATAAAAGATAGTAAGGAACAAAGCCACAATCTCATAAATAGAGTTTAAATGTTGCTGTTAATGTTACAGAGTTGTTACATTAATAATTATTTGACAATGGAATGCATTTTCTGAAGGTTGCAATGTTGTAACACAGAGGTATGTTATTATTTAGTGCAAGAAACTCTCAGTGATTTACCAGAACACTATGCATTTTATGAGGAACAAACCAAAATAAGGCAAAGTCAGGGGAAATTATGTTAAATTTGGGACAGTTTCAACTTGCTTTCACAAAAAAGTATCCATAGAGTAAATATTCCAATTTATTTTGTACAAATGCACACTAGCCATAAAGTGACTGCAGCTTACAAGAGGTAAGACTGTAAGCATACAAGAGGGTAAGCTGCAGTTATCCAGAACCAGAACAACATACCCCCAATCTGATGACTGCAGTCCTCAATGATTTGACAGAACACCAACAAGTTGTGACACATAGGTTGCTAGCAAGGCATCTTATCCTTAACTAATTTCCTGCCAACTTGGAAACAACTAGGAATTCCATGTCATGGATTAATAACTGTACTAAGACAGAAGATTCTCTTTAAAATAATTAAAAAGCCCAGGCACTCCAGGGAAGACAGTCACCATACTGTAGCCTGCAGACAGCAGTACAAAATTAGCCACTTAAAACTCTGATACCTCTCAATTGTAAAGATTTTTGTGTGATGTTCAGATTTTTCTCTCATATTTTTTGTCTATTCCTCATAAAATTTGTAGAAATCTGGCAACTCAGTGAGGATGGAAGTCACTAAATAATGAGATAAATACGAGTTTCACACTTCATGTGCTTCAGAAAATGAATGCTAATGCAAAACCTGTTATTCTAGCAACTTTCAAAATTTATGAGCAATATTTAAAACCCATTCTCATTTGGGGCTTTTGTTCCCCAGTATTTTTGGATTTGTCCAGTTTTGTTGCACTTGGAGGTTGAAAAGTATTTAAACCTGTTTAAAAAGTCATCCTCACCTGCCATACTCTAGCTGCAATTGCAAAATACATCAGTAGCCCTTTATCATAAAGCCACCAATCACACTGTACTGCCTGCAACCAGCATGATGACACAGTTCCAGAAGTCTTGCACAAAAAAGAAATCTTCTGAAACAGTGCAAATTAATGTTCTACTCAGTACAGATAGATTTTTATTATGATCTGTAACTGCTGCAACTGTCTTAAATAAGTTGTGAACAGAGACAGGAAATCGGAAATTCATGAAGTGAGCTGCATGAGGGTTAAAGACAGAAAGCTACAAGTCTTTAGCTAGAGTGGCTGCAGGCATTCATTTATATATTCTTTCAAATAAAGAAACATCTCTTTATTTGAAAGAATAGATAAATAAAGCACCTGAGCCAATTACCCTCACAAGTCCCTGAAGCACATGTGTAGAAGGTACGCACTGCAAATCTATAAAATAAATACTTGAGATACCTGCTAATAACACCTTTTTCCCAGCAACAAGCACTTAGGGATCACTTGCTGAACATAACAACACTTTCTTTTAAAATTAGTTTCTTGGCAGAAGTTGGGCCCCCAGGGACTGTAGGCCCCTGGCAACCATCCAAACCACCCAGATTATTATCTGCCACTTCTCAAATGTACAGTAAATAAATATCTCATTCTTTTTTTCTATATGTAAAACACCCTGAAGTGTACTGATGTTTATTAAAATCTAGCTACTAAATATTTTGATGATTCTACAATCATTCTTCATTAGGTCCATAAATAAGATTGATAAAAACAGACACCAAGTTGTGTATATTAAATAAGCAGATAATCGTACAAGTAGTAACTATAACTGTGCACTTGGCAAAAACATATACACATCGTGACTGATCAAAATATATTGCAATATTATACAGTATTACAATACTGAGTAGTTCTGCCTCACATACAGATAGCCTCCTCCCTATCCCAGTCTTCCTCACAAGTCAAAAGCAAATTTTATTTAATGTTAAACTAGTTTAAAACACTGATTACACACAACCAGTTTCAGTCTCAGCCTGGTTAAGATGGAATTAAGTTACAGATTAACAAAGTTTACATAATTAAACATAATTACATTAACATACAAAATGGGAAACAGTTTAGACAAGGTTAACATAAATAGCATGCAATGTACATAAAAAAGCAATGTAATTCTTTACATTGTTAAATTATGAATGTTGTAGGGGTACAAATAACAAGTTTCTTTGACAACTGAGTGAAAGTGTGATTGAAGGAAGGTGAATAAGTGGTGAGGTGAACAGAGAGAAAAAGCAGTAAGGATTTATTTGTGATAGGTTCATAGGAGGATACTAGGCTAATGACCCTAGAGCCCTTACAAGCCTAGCCATGTTAATCCTCAGTTGCCCTAATTGTCCTAGCATAGATGGGTGACTTCAACAGAGTGAGTATATGGTCAACATTGACTATCTCTTTCCAAGAGAGACATGGGTACCACCCCCGGGTTGAGTTTGTGGTCACCCATCAATTTATCTAGGTTGCATTTGAATATGTTCAGAGAGGAACTCTGCTTGATGTGACTTGGGAGTTTATTCCAGAGGAGTGGCAGTCTCTGGGGAGATGTATCATTTCTCCAGCATGTTCTGTTAATGTCACCGGCTAGGTTAAGATCCCTGGAGTGAGTGACTCGTGTGCCATTTGACTTGCAGATGTGCAGCATTTCAGTTAGGGCAGGGTCAGAGACTGCCCTGTAGGCCAGGCATATGTTACCTGTCAGAAGCCTGTAGTATGCAGAGTACTGTCACAGGACTTTCAGTTTTTCTATGTAAGTCATGATTTGGAGGCCCTGTATTTTCTTGGTGAGAAACCTTTGGCAGTATAATATAGAGGAGTGTGCTCACCATATACCTGTTGCAGGTGTCTAGTGAGGTACATGCAAAAGGGAGCATTGTACTCAGTTAGTGGTCTGATGAGAGTAGAGTACAGTGGAGTTATGACACCCCTAGACCTGGATGCGATATCCTTACTTATGAGATATGTGTAACGTAGAAGGCTTTCCTCACCACTGTGGAAACTTGGTGGTCGAAGTTCAGATTGCTATGAACCTATGTAACCAAATTTCATACCACTGGGTTTGAACTTAGGGGGTGCTGTCAATATTGTAACTGACAGGGAAATTCACTTTTCCAACAAGAATAATAATGCAGATATTTGCTTTTAGTTTTAATCCATGGCTTTGGCACCAATCATTTGTCTGCAGGGAGATCAGGTGACATGATTGGATGAGAAGAACTGGCTTGTAGAAGACATCTAGAGATGGCCTTTTAGCTATGAATTGAATGCAGGATGAGATTAGGTGCATACAAGGGCAACTACTCTCTTTGAAACATGTTCACCCTTAGTGAGCTTCACCAGTGAGTTCATCTCTCCCTGTTGCTCCATCAGTCATCAGAGCTGCTAATCGAACCTCTGTCAGCTGGGTCAAAGTTAGGGCTTTAACCTTCTATGCCACCAGACTGGCCTAATGTATTCTACAATTTTTGTGAGATATGTATAGATATAGATATGCTCTTTCACATCAAACAAAATTAATAATTTTACATTTTAATATCAGCATTGGTATACTCCTTTTAACTATGGGAACAGTACAAAATAGGAAAGAAGCACACTGTGGTACGATCTGTCATATGATATCACCAATTTTCAGGTGCATAATACACTCAGCTTCACGCTTTTCAGCTGCAGAGCCCACTTAACTTCACCACATAGATCACAATGCATATAAAGTATGATGATATCACATGATGTAGCGCACTTACCTTTTCCAGCCATAAACAAACTCTACAACAAAAGGAGAAAGCTACTACAAGATAGAGCAAAATCCTTAAAAGGTAAGACACCGCTGATCACTATAAGTAAAAAGCTAAGAGCTCTCATAAAATCATCCAAAGCTAATTTTGAGAAAAAAATAGCTAAGGACTCTAAAGACAACCATAAGGCATTCTTTAGCTATGTCAGAAACCTAGGAGGAAACTCCCAGATATGCTCAGAATTAGTTCAAAATGATGTGAAGATTACTGATCCTACAGACATTGCCAACACACTGGCTGAAAGGTTCAGTGCAAACTTCTCCCTCCCCTAAAGGAGATATATCTATACCAAATCATTGTAGCACCCAAACATCTCTAACGCCCAGGTGAGAATTGCTCTCTCCAAGGCAAAGAACACAGCATCCATGGGACCTGATGGTGTCCCCGGCTGTGTGCTCCATGAACTCAACGAGGAATTAAACCCACAGTTAGGACAGCTGTTTAATCTTAG
Organism: Protopterus annectens; assembly: GCF_019279795.1. Taxonomy (NCBI): domain Eukaryota; kingdom Metazoa; phylum Chordata; order Ceratodontiformes; family Protopteridae; genus Protopterus; species Protopterus annectens. Next base: position 376,762,726 of record NC_056725.1, read on the forward strand.
TCTCACCTCCGGATACGCACCCAGGAGTGACGACAGCGACTGTGGTCCCACTCCACAAAGCGGTGCCTCCACCGACCCTGGAAATTACCGTCCCATTAGCTTGACAAGCCTTATCTGCAAAGCCATGGAGAGGATCATAATGGATCTCATAAATAAAGACATAGGGAACTTGCAGACTTTGGATCCAACCCAGTTTGGCTTTGTCAAAGGCAGATCATGCCTTCTAAACTTGGTTGACTTTTTCGAAACAGTCACCAAGGCCATTGACGAGGGAAAGGCAGTCCATACAGCCTACCTAGACCTGGCGAAGGCTTTTGATACAATACCTCACTCGGGTATCATTGAAAAACTCATCAACTTAAATGTAAACCCATACATTACAAGATGGGTTGCAAACTGGCTGAGTGACAGAACCCACAGGGTCAGAGTTGCTGGCACCATGTCAGACTCAAAGCCTGTCACAAGTGGTGTCCCACAGGGCTCAGTCCTGGGCCCACTCTTGTTTGGCATCTACTTTTCTGAAGTACAAGCAAACACAGGAGGGTTATGGCTGACAAAGTTTGCAGATGACTGCAAACTGGGCGCCGTAGTTGAAAACACATCCGACACAGATATCCTTCAGAAGGGTCTCACAGAAACGGATAACTGGTGCCAGAGCCATGGCCTAAGGTTAAATGGCAAGAAATGCATAGTCATACCCTTCGGGAAAAATAAGGTTACCCCTAGCTACCATATAGGTGGCAATCCCCTGAACACAGAAGAAGTTATTAGGGACCTGGGAACCCAGGTTGACAGTAGCCTTTCATTCGACACTCATATTGCTAAAGTAGTTAGGAAGACCTTCTACATTGCCCACCTTATCATGAAGGGATTCACATCTAGATCAAGGGAAGTCATAGTCTCCCTATACTCATCACTCATCAGACCAATGATCGAGTACAATGCCCCATTCGGAATGTATCTGACCCGACACTTGCAGCAGATGGAGAGGCCACAAAAGTTCCTCACCAAAAGGATAAAGGGTCTCAAAAATCTGTCTTATGCTGCCCGACTGAAAGAACTCCAGTTATATTCAGTTGCTTACCGCTTGCTCAGAGGTGACCTATGCCTGACATACAAAGCCATGTCAAACCCAGATTTGATAAACATGCTTCATCTCAAAAAATCTAGATCCCTCAGAGCCACAAGGGCGGGAGACTTAAACCTCGACACGGTTATTAATAGGACGTGCTGGAGGGATAGATTCATCACCCAAAGACTCCCTATGCTGTGGAACAAAATCCCGGTTTATGTGAGGCAGAGCACCTCGCTGGCCTTGTTCAAGAGGAATCTTGACCAATGGATGGGAGATCGCAGATACACCCCAGGGGTTACCTCAGTGTCACTGCTCGACAGAGGCACAGCAAAATAATGGGCATAGTTTCTCCAAACTAAAAGGGTGGCGTAAGCCACAAAACTATGGGCTAGGCTTATAAATGCCCTCGGGCAGATAGCCTAGTATGAACCTATGAACCTATGAACCTATAAATAACATGGATGCTCTGATGAGATTTTTTTTTAATTATTCATTTATTGACTGGGAGAGCAAACTGATACAAAAATTGGCAGATTTAAGTCACAAACAGTAAGAATACAAACATGAGTAAACAGAAGTACAAACAAACAGTAACACAAACTCTGCTTAGCAAATGTTACGTAATATATCAGACATCATACAAGGTCCATATGTAGAGATGATAAAATCAGCAAGCAAAGGAGAGTAGTATTGCTGAAGCTGAGTTCATCCTCACATCTTGGTGAGTATCTTCATGAGGTGGACCCTATTTTTACAAAATCTCACCAAGATGACACTGATATATAGACAGTATTTTATATAGCATATATTATGGACAGACGTAGGTTAAAATAAAAAAGACAGCTGGGTGCACAAGACCCAGGATAAAAAAGTGTCCATTCCTGGTAGGTGCATTGGTGCCAGGATTGAAAAAAATGACAGTGTAGAATCCTCAAGGCACAGAAACATTCCTGCGATGAGGTTAGGCCATGCTAAGGGGGAGGATGCCTCCCAGTTGCAGAAGGAAATAGTAATCCACAAAAATCACAAAAACTGATAGGTCAGAAAAGGGCCATAAAGATGACACAGTGGACTACTGAGGATAAGAAAGAAGGTGTGTATTCTTACTATTTTGCAATATCCCCGGATTTCTGGGTAGAAGATATTCAAAAAAATTAAGAGAGAGATTAGAGGTAAGAAAAATACCTGCACAAAGAAACTGTCAAAGCCTTCTAATGCAAATTTGTGTTCATTAATACAACAGATTCCTGAAAAACTTTATATATATCAAGAAACCTAGAACATATGGAGAATAAAAACAACAAAACCTAGAAATGTTTGAAAGGTATAAAATGAAACACGGACATGGTAAAGAAAGAGAGATGTGATATGTCATAATATTTATGCTAAGGAGAAACCCAAACTAATCAATACAAAAAAGCAGCTCCAAAGATATTTGAAGAAAAATGCAGGCAAAGGCACCCAGATATGGAAAATTTCACAATATAAAAATAAGATTACAAAGGGGGAATGTACAACAGATTAGTAAAGTGAAACTTAAACAAATATTAGCTGAACTTATGGAATACCTGCAAAGTGAAGGATTTAGAATAGAAAGTCTAACACAGTTTATGTCACAGCATGATGGAACAATGAGTCCCCAGAGTAAGGAGAAAACAGGTGGAGCAAGAGACATCTGAAGAGGAAATATGGACATGGGAAAGAAAAAGAGATTTAATATGGTATAATATTTATGTAAAGGAATAAGCAAAACTGATCAATACAAAAAGCAACACCAAAGATATTTAAAGAGAAATACAGGCAAAGTCATCTGGAGATGGAAAGATTTACAATACAAAAAATAAGATGCACCTTACACTGTTTCATTACATTACTGTGACCAGGAAACAGTGGCAAACCACTTTGCAGCTAAGTCATGATAAGGGACAAATTATTATCCCAGAGATAAAAATTCAAAGTGGGATATTTCAGTGTGACTCTTTGTCACCGCTGCACTTTTGTCTTGCCCTTAACAGATTAGGTCATGGTTACAAGTTGGCTCCCAGACAACAGCAAAGTGTAAAGACTTCTCATCTGTTTGTGCATGATTTAAAAATATAGTTCATGAGGAACTGGAAGCACAACTGGAAGTGGTCAAAACTTCACAGATGATATAAGACTGTAATTGTGTCTTGATAAATGTGAAAAAGAAACATTTAAAGCAGGAAAGCTGCAGCACCAAGAAAATATCAGTCTGGGACAGGAAAGTGATATAAAGGAACTTGAGAAGGAGAGAGTATATAAATATTTGGGAAATGATGAAGGATTGATAATAAAACACACACAAATGTGAACAAAACTCAGTAAAAAATATTTTATAAGACTAAAATTAATAATGAAAGTAGCCCTGACATCTAGGAACAAAGTCCAAGGTATAAACCAATTTGCTCTTCCTGTTCTAACTTACAATTTTGGGGTGAGTGACTGGCCCCAAATGGTATTCGGTCAGTTGGACAGAAAAATAAGAAAACTGCTTCATGCTTATCAGATGATATATAAAAATCTGTGCATACATAGAGTATATATCCCTCATTCTGAGACAGGCTTGGGCCTCTGTGAAATTGATTATATACATAGATCTGCAATAGTAGGACTGTATATATATATATATATATATATATATATATATATATATATATATATCTGCTGACCTAATCAGTTTTGAAACATGAAGAGAAAAAAAAATCTAAGATGACTTCCCGTCTTAGTTTAGCAGAAACATATTAGTATCGAGTGAGAATAGAAACCAAACCAGAAGTAGACAAAAATCAGGCAGCAACTGAATGTGCCAAGAAACAAAAGAAAGTATATAAGGAGAAGGTTGAAAAGAGAAGGCAAGAAATGTAGAAAAGGCACAAATGTAGTTGCAAGTACAGAAAACTCTTGGAACAACCTCATATCGATTAGGATCTGATGCAGGAATGGTTAAGAAAAGGTGAATTTAAACCAGCAGATGAAAGGTTAATATTAGAAGTCAAGGATAGTGAACTACTTACATGTTGGTTTACAAAGTTCATTGAAGATGTGAGACAGACAAATGCAGGTTCTGTAAAACAGAACTGGAAGCAGTCGCATGTTTTGCTGCTGGGTGTGATACACTAATGGTAGAGAGCCTGTATACTGAAAGGCATAATAATGTGGCAAGACTATTGCATCCTGGATTGTGCAAACATTACAATGCTGAAGTAGCTGATAAGCTTTGGAAACATGAACCACAAGGCATTATAAAGAATGATGAAGTTTATATCACATGGGATCACACATCATCAACAGTTCAAAAAATAGATAAGAGGAATCCAAATATAATAGTCCACAAAAAGAAGAAAAAAGTAGCATTGATCATTGAAATTGCTACACCCAGTGACTATAGTGTCTTACATACAGAGAGGCACAAAGTCATAAAATACCAGGATTTGCAGGCAGAAATGAAGGTGATGTAGAACAAAGATACCCAGACAGTTCCAATAGTAGTTGGAGCAAGGGGTCTCATCAAAAAGAATTTGTACACGTATATACATATGCTACGGATACATGTACTGTAGCTCCATATGAACTGCAGAAGGAGTCAATTCTGGGCACATTGTGTGTATTGTTTTATTCGTTTCACTACCTTTGGGGGCTGCAAAGAGCATTTTTGGCTAACATCAAAGATTGAAACAAAATTAATTTCACAAACTTTAATCATACTTTGACTTATGAATGGGTCCATTCCCATCATGGTGTTAGAACCCCAAACGACTTAGAGAAATTAAACTGAGAGTTTAATCCATGGTGTAGAAAAATAGAGGCATGACTATGACTCATAAGATTGCTCATTGGTCCATGAACCAGAAACAACTAGGAGCTAGAAAGGAATGAAAGCCCACTTACGTATCTCATTGTGAGATGGTAGGAGGTGCATGTCTAGGAAGACACACCCTTTTTGAGGTCCTCATTGGAAACCTTAGAGTCTATTGAGGCATTTGCTTCAAGGAGACAAGGTCTCCTCAGTCTCACACATAAAAGTGGGTGACAGTTAAATGAAATGCCCATTACATGGCCCAACTTAGTAGGAGCCACTGGGCATGCAGTAGGAACGATAGAGTTAAAGCAGAAAAAATCACCACCTGTGCAAATGATAGCACCATTCCCAGTGCTTCATTCTTGCCTGAGGCCTGAGTGGAACATTAGTCTGTTTAATCATCACTTTCAGGTGAATGAATATACCAGTGGAGTAACTCATGGAAGTCTTGATGGTTATGTGTGGATGCAGGGAACAAGAAAAGGAGAAATTACCCAGGAGGTATCTAGGGCAACGGAGTGACTCACATTTTAAAGAAAACAAAATAGGATCACTCTTTTTTTCAGACATGTTTTCATACAGAGGGCTGTGACTGCTGTACACTAATATTAATTGTAGCTTACTCTGATGCTGCTTGGGGGAAAAGTCTTCGTTTGCAGTGAGCACAACTGTCAAGTGATTTTCAGCCAAGTATCAAAAAATCTATGGCCATCGCTTGACTGTCAAGAGTAATATAGTTCAATGCCTGGCATCAGCATCAGGTAATGGTTATACAGCAGTAGCATTTGGCAGAAGAGGTAAGGTGGATTTCTAATAACACTGTAAATGTGCTGAAGTCAACTGTAGTGCAGCTACATGATCTGTGATCATTCTGCTGATGCCTTGCGCATAGAATAGAAAATGCCTTGCATACGGCAGACAATAGTTGATTCAAGGGACAGAACAGTGCCTCTTTTGTAAAATGGTTGAAGATCTGGCATTACTAGTAGAGGCAGCCAAAACATTGTGTGTGTGTGTGTGTGTGTGTGTGTGTGTGTGTGTGTGTGTGTGTGTGTGTGTGTGTGTGTGTGTGTGTGTGTGTGTGTGTGTGTGTGTGTGTGTGTGCATCTGTCTAAGGTGAAGCAGAAGTCTAAGAATAGTAGCTTGGAAGGGAAGGTTTGTAGGGGTGGCCTACCTAAGGTGTTCCAAAATTTCGATAACTAAAACCACCAAATTCAGAACTAAAAGTGATCCATTTGACATGGTTTTCATTGTGCAGAAGAGCAATGTAGCAACTGACTGCTAATGGAAAAACAGAATCTGTTGCACAAATTGAGCAATTTGGTGATGGTTTAAGTCATGAACTGGAGCAGAGCAGCCATACTGCTTTGAGACCATTAGCTACAGAGCCAAGAAAATTAATACACTACAATGCTTCAGAAGTGGCAAACAGTTTAGCTGTGATACACACTGAATTGTGAAACTTGGTAGGACTGTTTCTGGAATACTATAAATGCATGGATGTAGTTGGAGTGGAAAATGCCAAACATTTGGGATTCAGGAGCAGAGTCAGTAAAATGAACTAAGCAGCCAGAGCAGCAGCTAACTGGCATGGAAGGTAAGGCAAGGAGACAACATTTAGCTTATAGGCTCTTCTGAAGAATGAGGCATGACTTAACTTGATAGACATTGCGAAAACCAAAATGACAGAATGAACAGGTTTTGCAAAATAATCATTGCTGATTGTGATGGTGAAGAACTTGTCAATATCAGAGTCAGATGTTGAATATCAGAAGCCTAGATTTAGAATGATTGGGTTTTTGGCAAGGGACAAGAAGGGGTAAGTTCTTCGGCAAGTTTGGCAACCTGGTCGAAAGTTATCTGTCTGGGCAACCTGCATATTCTGAACATGTTTTTCTGAAGATCATCTGAAACACTCTATGGGGATTTTTAACAGAAAAAGTGTATAAGCTAAGGCAATTGAAATGCAAACTGACATTTCCAGTTAATCTGAAAGTACTTTGGACTGGTGGTATATTAATTTTAACAAGTTTACAAGTTGAGCAAGAGGAGAAAAGCATGATTAGACTAAGAGATACTGACATCGATGGAGCGAGAGATTTGGAAAAGAATGTAACTCTGTGGGTTAAAGATTATTGCTTATGTGTGCAATCCCTGCAAAAGGATGGCTTGAGATGTATGCTAGTTCTGCTTGAATGCTTTAACTCTACAATAGGGATGAATTCAACAAGTGTGCATGTTTGCCAGAATTTTCACCCATTACACTGCTGAAAACAATAAAACTTGGCAGAGATGCCTCATAAGTGACTATCTCTATTTGATAGAGGCAGCATCAATAGTAATATATTTGAATAAGCATTTATATTGAATTAGCATTATGGTAATATGTATCAAGACTGACTAAATGTAGGCATATGTGGTAATGCATCACCCCTATGAAAATGTCACAATAAATGTAAATTAGAACATGGTGAAATGCAACCATATCGTATGGTTGAATAAATGTGGCATTTTTTTAATTATTCAGTCATGACAGAATATGATGACTTATTTACCATAAAAAAATGTTAGTATCAGGTTTGATTTGGATGTAAGTGAAGTATTAACCATATGATTAGGCAGTCATTGTAATCATATGAAGGAAATGTAGCCATATGATTGAACAATTATGGCATTATTGTAGCATATGGCAAAGTATCAACCATGTGAATCTGCTAGCTTCTTGTTAGAATAGTATAAGGTGAGGTTTAAACCCCATGACTACTCAGTTATTATCATTATATGACTGAATACTTAAAACAAGCATTGAAACAGCTGAAATTTCAGAAATATGTTGAAGCAGTGAGCATGTTAATACTAGGTTTGAACTGGAATATGATGAAATACTAATCGTATGATTATGCTATTCTGATAATCAAGCTTGAATAAGTATGATTTTGATTGAAATTGCTTGCATATTATAACATGTGGTGAAGTATTATTCATACAGAAATGCTAATTCTAACTTTGAAGTGGAAGCTGGTGAAGTATTAAACCTTAGGATTAAGCAATAGTTTGTTAACCGGGAAAGTCCACTGAGCCATGTAGACTCCATTTTCAGTGGAGGGCCTGGGAGAAAAGCTCCTCAGTACAATAAAAGAACAATCAAAAATTATGTACATTGATAGTAAGCATTATTTAACAAAACTGTATAATAAAGTTGAAATAACATTCAGTGCAAATAAAATGATATATATTGGTAGTGCAGCATTATCTAACAATATTGGATTACAAAGTAGAAGGCACATTAATAGTTCACTGGGTGGACAGTATTGCATAGAAGATTTATATATAAAAACACAGCATAGAAAGTAGGGAGAGAGTATGTCATTAGAGATAGACATTCAGGGGGGGCCGAGTGCAGGAACAGTTCCAGGTGTAAGTGTGGAGAGAAGTTTTGAAGTGGGCAGGATTTTATATTGTTCTGATGGCTAATGGAAGAGCATTCCAATTCTTGGCCAAGGAATAAGAGAATAGAAGTTGGTTAGGAGGCAGGTTAGGTTTGTGAACCTGAAGAAGTTGCTGATTCTCAGATCTAAGGGGCTTATTTGGGAGGTAGAAAGTAAAGATAGAACTAAGGGCAGGACAATCAGAAGATTTAAAGATAGGTTTGTGAGCAGTAGTAAGTTGCAGATAGTTAAGGTAGTTTGGAAGTTCCATTTTAGGGAGAGAAGAACAGTACAGTGATGGGAGAAGTGTTTGGAATTTCTTGCAAATTTTGAAATTTTATTATAACAAGTCTCAAGCTTGGCTTGTAGAGAGGTTTGGATGTTGGCAAGTAGAGGGTGCCATACATTAGGGAAGGGAGTAAGTAAGTAGAGGCAAGTGTTTGGAAGATGGACTAATGAACTGGTTGTGCGTATAGAGCATTCCAAGTATCTATGGGTTTATTTGATGTTTTGTTGCAGGTGAATATCAAATTTCAGTTTTTCATCTATGGTTACTCCCAGAAGTTTTGTGTGGTTGACAATTTCTATTGGTGCTTTAGATTGGGAGTAGACATTAAACACGGCTTTGTCTAACTCGTTAACTTTCTGGGAGGTAAAAATAATAAAAGAAATGAATGAAAATAAATGAACGAAGGTGAGCGCTTTCACGGATACAATCCGCTTCATCAGACTTATAAAAAACAGATATAAGTCTGATGAAGTGGATTGTATCTGTGAAAGCGCTCACCTTCGTTCATTTATTTTTACATTAAAGGAGTTTTTTACAGCTGTGTGTGACCAACGTATACTTTTTCAGATATTGTTCATATTTTGTCATTGGTTGCTTTATTCAGCATTTTGGGATACTCTTCTACACATTGCAATTTCATGAGAAGGTTTGTCGGGGTGAGGGCAAGGATTGTTTTTTGTGCCAGGGTTCAGGAGAGATGAGATGGAATTCCTGAATTTTGGGGCTTTTTGTTTGTTGTTAGACTGCAGTGTTGTGTAATAATTTTTTTTATCATTATGCGCCAGCTTTTTTACTTGATATAGGAGCTGTTTAAAGTGTGTCAGGGTGTCCTGATTTTTGTTGATTTGAGCTAAGAAAACATTTAAAACTATGTTGTAAAGTTAATTACTGCTTTCTATTGAATTAATTAATGATGATTTGCAGTTATCAGGCCTTACGAATGATATTCATTAAGACTGCTTAGAAATTATAAAATATGTCAAAGAACTAAGCATACAGAATTGGTAAAACCTGCTTGAAATAGTATAGCACACATCATATGATAGAGTAACTCTGTGGACTGAACCCACAGTCTGGAGTATAATGAAGAATATATGTGTTGCTTTCTATTTGAAAACTGTATAGCTTAAAATGATACTTGACTGGATTTCTAGAAACCTAGAATATAAAAAACATAAAGAAGCAAGAATCCACTATTGATAAAAATAAAGATATTGTCAGACAGTTATATGATTAAAACTAGTGAGGAGATTGTTAGTAATATTGAATTCATGTAGATCATGTTATAGTAGGCATAGGTTGATTAAAAAAAATGTTTGCTATTTTTAAAGATAAATTATAGTAAATTGTTTCAATTGTGTTCGAATATGAAGGCTGAATGTTGGATATGGAAGCAATGGGAGGGAGAATAGGAAACAACATTAAAGATTTTTGAGGATTTTTTTTTTTAAGAATATTTAAACTTAATGAAGGACTGGTTGCCCAAATGGTGTGGTTCCTTTTATTCCTGGGTAGCATAGGTTTTACATTATAGATAAGCATAGTTGAAGACTGCAGAAGATGTGAGACAGTTACGAATTGTACCAGTGATGTTGATCACACTTTCTTTGACTTGAGTGGGAGCCATGTTGGAAGTTTTTAAAAGAAATTGGAATAGAAAGGATAGCAGTATCCCATACCCCTTGTTGGTTAGTCTGATGGGTGAAAAGATTATATTTTGATTGATTTTAGGGGGGAATGATACAGACTGGTAAAATGTGTAAGTATGAATTTAAAGGCATTGTTATAACTGTTGACGGTGTGAGATTTTCAAGGTTTATATCAATTGTGCTGACTATGCCTTATTAAACTGGAGAAGATAGTTTTGCGAAATGTTTAAGAAATATTTGTAATAAAGAAATGGAAATAGGCTCCTTTATCTCTTGTTGGTTAGGCTAATGTGTGGATGAGGTGATGTCTTGTTTGAAATAGGTACACAATAGGCACCTCATAAGTGACTGGTGAAGTTGGGTACATATCAAATTTGATAAAAGTGCACAGACTGCTGTGGGTTGTATGAATTTAAAGCTAAGTATTGAAAAGATGTTGCTGTAGATTGTGAATAGCAACATTTGAAGGTTAACTAGATAATTGGATAAATAACAATGTGTATGGGGTTTGGACACTGGTTTAAGTAGTACAGAGTTAATAAGATGCAGGCAGAGGTTAGAAAATGTATAAACAAGAGGAGTGATCTGGGGAGGTTAGATGGAGCTTTTAGCACAATGTTTGCTGATTCAAGGTATTGGGAGAGAGCCAACAGAGCACATCATTCATGTGTAAAGTGATATAGCAAACTGTGATATGACATTAAGCTAAAAAAACTAGAATATATGATTTCAGATGAATATATGTTATTCTAGAGAGAGAGAGATGCATATATAAGTGAACTTTATAGATGTTTTTGAGAACTGGGATGGTTAATGATGGTTAAGTGGAACAGTAAAATACCTAGTTTTCACCCAAGGTGAAATGAATGTTAAACTAAAAGTATATGCTTATTTAAAGAGATGCACTGTTAAGTATGAAGAATTGTCTAGACAGACTTGCAGGAAGTGTGCCGTTATACAATTAAGAGAATAAAGGAATAGTACTGTAGTATCAAGATGTAAGCAGTCAGATTGCAAAGTGCAAATGGTCATTATCATCATCATCAGCCCCTTTTTTCCCATTTTTCTACATGGGGTCTGAGTATCGTGTTAACTGTCACCAACTCTCTCGATTCAGTGCCACGCTCCTGCCTTCTTCAACACTCATGCCTGACTGTCACAGATCTTCTTTCACGCAATCCATCCACCTCTTTACTGGATGTCCTCACTTCCTCTTACCTTCTTCCTGTGTGTCCCAAATCTTCCTCACCAGATTGTCTTCTGCTTTTCTACATGTGCCCAAAACACTGTAATCTGTTCTCTTTGATCTTTTCTGCAATTGGAGCTACTTTGGCTTCCGCTCATGTCCTCATCTCTTCGTCTGTCCCACAGTGTGCATCCTACCACCTTTCTCAGGCACTTCATTTCCATCACCTCTAGCTTCTTCAACTGTTCTGCCTTTTCTGCAGTAGTACTTGTCACAGCACTGTCTTCTACACCTTACTTTTCAGCTTCTTTGGCATTCTTCTGTCATAGACTACACCTGATACTCTATGCCAGTTGGCTGCAGCCCCTCTGATTCTAGCTTTGACCTCTTCATTCAGACTACCCTTCTCCACAACTACCCCTCCCAGATACTTGAAGCTGTTTACCTGTTCCACTATCTTCCCTTCTAGCTCTATTCTCAGCTTCTTCTTATTTTCCCAATTTCCTGCCATTACCACCGCCTTATCTGTGCTTAGTTTCATCCCATGTGCTTTCAGATTTGCATTCCATTCTGCTAGCCTTTGCTGAAGTTCTAGCTCAGAGTCTGCCTGTACTGCCACATCATCTGCATACAGCAGCTTTGTTGATCCATTCCCTCCAGCCTATTTGCTAATGTAGTCCATCACCAGTATGAACAGCAGTGGGCTCAGAGCTGAACCCTGATGTACACCCACTCCCACTGGGAACCCCTCTGTGAGGCCGTGCACTGTTCGTACTTGAGTCATTGGGTCCTTGTACATACCCTGCACTAATTCTACCAAAGTTTCTGGGACTTCAAACCACCGCAGTACTGCCCAGATCAGCTTTCTTGGGACCTGTTATGATATGCAAATATTATAAAAATGTTAACTTTTGAATAACAGAAATAATTAATTTATTAAAAAAATAATAGCAGTTTGCAAATGAGGGAGTTATAAGAAGAAAATAGCCATGCTAGAGTTTTCACTGTGAGATACATTAAACCTCCTGTAATGGAGGCCAATGGGATATATGCAAGTTACTCCTTAAGGAACTCAAGTGTTTCAGCTACAGGGCTTCTGGATGTCCAAGACTTTTTATTGTTTACTTTTCAAGTCATTATGGATACATTTAGGCCACTAAAGCAAAACCCCACTAGCTGTGTACATGCAGGTTTTGGCCTTTTTAGTGACATCAGCTCAGCATAAGTGGATTATTTAGATATACTTTAAAAACACAGGGCTTTAAACACAGCTGATGCCATAAACATTAAGGTGCCTGCAGAATATTCCAACTAACATCAAAACCAAATGGCAAAAGTTAAAAGTCATGGGCATTCAGAGCCCGTAGAACTCATACTCGTGACAGTCTGAGGACACTGGCATACAGTCAGAAAGTGTTCTGGAAGGGCCCCTACACCATAGTAGGTAGATAACTCCTTAGGTAGTGTCACAGGCTCACACATGGCACAATAAGGACATGTTATTACAGCAGGTGGACCCCCACACACCTCAACATCTGCTGCTTGTGCACAGCCTGAACCTCTTGATGAAGAGACTATACAGAGGTGCCAGGCAAAGGCATATGTCATAAGCAGCTCCAGCAAAACAAAAGGCCTTTGATAACCAGCACCACCAGTGCTGTGACATTGCTCAAGCACATGCTACTGCCACTGAGAGTCAGGTACACATGGTTAGAATACTGCAGGGTATATGTGGAGAATTTCACCAGTACCTAGGAATGGATGAGGACAGGGGCAATGTCATGATTCCCATGCACAGGATGGGTGCATAGACAGCATTAAAGTCAACCTCTTTGCACATGCTTATAATGGCTAAAAAGACACTCACTGGGAACACAGAAGAATGTAGCATGTATGCAGGCTGTACAGCACATGCATCTCAAGAAAGTGCTCTGGGCATTGAAATAAATTCCCCAAAGAAGGTGGCTACCAGGCCTCTTCTGACTTCCACAGCACATAGAAAAACCTCTCAGTCAAGGTCTAGGTCACACAGCGCAATTAGGTCAATGTCAAAGTCAAGGTCTAGGTCACACAGTGCAGTTAGGTCGATGTCAAGAGGTTTTCTTCATCATGTAAATCCCACCATGGGAGCAACTCAGCATCAAACTCACATACAAGCATCTGCTCTTGATCTGTGGGAACGTCACCCCCACTACCCTCAAGGGACCATGTATATGACACATTCCAAACATAATTTACAGTTTGCAAATCATTAAGAGGAAGTACTTAACCAGCAGTCCATTCTCACACAGCTGCTGCAGCACGTCTTACTTGAATCTGAAAAACACATAGCAGAGAATACCAAAAGGAGAAAAAAAAAGAAGGAAGAGAAAGGCAGTTCTCCTAAAGTAAATACTTTGTCCTCATTAACAGTCAGCATCAGAGTTGAAGCTAGCTATTCTGGTGTCCAGTGCCATGCTCTGATCTGGCATAGTGCCGCCCTCAACTTTAAAGTTGCGGACAAAAAACAAGTAATTCTTCCAGATCTACTTTTGTTCATCAACCCTGAAAAAAATACAAAAAAAGAAAAAGCAAATAGCTACTACAGTTTATGCCACACAGAGAGAGCTGAAGTGCTTTAATTCTGCATGCAAATGCAGTCCAATGCATTTAAGACCTATTGACAGCCAATCACTTCACCTAACTCTTATTGCTCAGGGCAGCTGCCCCTCCACCCCACCCTAGCTAAGCAATTGGTCAGCATAGTCTATTCTGTTAACTGCAGATATAAATAACAGTGTAGCCATAAATGTGTCACAGTAGCTGCTTTGCCACACTCAGTCCCTGCCAGTATAACTAGCACTTGTGCCACTTACCCCTCAGCCATGTACCAATGATGACTGATGACGGTCTTATGAAAAATGGCATTTCTATTGTTGAAAAATAAGAAATGTCTCACCTACACTGTAAATTGACCATGTACCACACAGCACAGCTCACAAGAAAAATGACATGCATCAAGTATTATCTGTGCAACTGCCTTTTTCCCCACTGTTACTAAGTGAAGGCCATGGCCCATAGCTGATTACTAGATGCCACCTCTTTACCTGTGCAGCCACATACCATGCATAAGCCTGCTGGACTGGAGGGGTTGCTCTGCTACAGCTTTTGGCTGGCCACAATCCCTCTCATCACTAGTGAGAGGTACAATAGTGAGAGCTGCACTGCCACTATCAGTGACATGCACACCAGGTCAGTCTGTCATAATACCGTGTAGAATGTAGCAGGCAATAAACATCCTGCATGCAGTACCTTGGTCACACTGAAGGGCACCCCCAGACTTGTCCAGGCAACAGAAATGGGCTTTGGTCAGGACAAACATTTGCTCAATGACTATCTTTATTTGAGACACAGCAGTGGGGAGTAGTGCTTGGCAGCTCCTTGGGGGGTTGTGGACTGGTGTCATTAGCCAACGTTTGAGTGGGTGGTCTGTGTTACCTGGAAAACAAAACAGGGAGGTGACACAACAAAAAGGTGGGGCTAATTTCTCAATAGTACCTATACTACTCTACATATATTGAAGTACCTATAGTTAAGAATATTGAAATGCTTTGCATTTAGCAGTTAGCTGACCATGAGAAATCTTACTATGCAGAAAAAGGTGGTAGAGTGAGCTAATATGCCAAAAATGAGAATCATGGGCATCTGGGAATCTGAGGTTCTCCTGTTCAATTCTCAGCTGGGGTGCCTTCTGTGCGGAGTCTGCATGTCCTTCCTGCATTAGCATGGGTTTCTTCCAGATGCTCCTGTTTCCTCCCGCACCTACTGGTGGATTGGTCACTCTAAATTGGCCCTAGGTATGAGTGTGTAAGTGTGAATGTGTGTGGTGCACCCTCTGAGGAAGGCTGAGCCTTGGACTAGCAAGCAAAGCCCGTAAAACCCATACCTGCTACAGAAACATTGAGGGCTGAAAAATGCTCATTGCCCGATGTAACACATAGTGCGTAAATGGGAAAGAGAGGGAGCATGCCAACTTGCTGGTCTTGGGAGTCACATCCCCTTTCCCTTTGGGATCACTCCATCTCCCTGTCAGCAATTTATCTAAACTCTGACTTCATTGTGTTCTGAGGTGAAGAATGCTCTGCATGCTGAGTTCTACTTAGCTATCACGTGCAAATGTACTTTGACAGCTGAGCCTCTGCAGGCTCAGACTCCATTATGTATCAACCTTGTGGGAATCCAGAGCCACTTTCTGCCCCCTAGGATAGGTTAGCCAGCAGTAGCACTCACCCACATCCACCTTCAAAAGCTCTAACAGGCACTCATACCACTAATCCAGTTTTATTGCCTGCCTTTATCCTTCTATACCATAGAGATGGCTTAGAAGTTGCTGTATTGAAACGAAATGCAAAATAACCTTTTAGACAAGGGAGATTTTGCATCACTGAGATAAATGATCTGAAAATTCAGTCCAAACTTCCAATTGCCGGTTTTAAGCGTGGATCCAATATAGTTAAAGTTTCTCTTGTAACTATTAGTTGTCTCTATCTTGGAACTAATTTGCAGTATGTCATCTAAAGAACCCCACGGTTATCACACATTCCCCTCCAGTGATGGGAATGTCCACAGTTATTGCACACTCTCATCATGGAAGGTAACTTTGCACACAACTGTTATAATTCAAATGAGAAATCAGGCTCCTGGATGGCCAGCACAGTGACTGAGTGATGGAATACAGGTATGGAGTCAGAGTAAATAACAGCATGATGTGAGACTGAATTACTGAAGCAATTGTGAAGGAAAAAACCCAATCTGATTAAAAGTATAAAGACTGAATTACAGAGCTGAGATGTGTAAAGTTATGTCGGAACTGTTTTTTAACTGTTTGCTGCATTATTTTAAAATCTGCACTTAAAGTTACATTTTAGTCGAATTTGATCGAAAGTTTGCTGTTTGTTTGTTTAATTTAACTGTGGAGGCTGCCCACTAAAGTGTGCTAGCCTGTGTAACTAATTTATCACTGTTCCTGCATTTTCTGTGTGTTTCTACCAAAAAAACAAAAAAATAATCCTTGTTTTCCCGCCTTCCTCGACTAGTTTAGACCAGTTTACAGACATTGCTGTATTCTGGGCTGTGGTGTAGTTCCTGTGTTGTCCATTACCTTACTTGGATAGAGGGAAGTTTCTTTGCTCACCAGTGGGAGTGGGGAGCCTTGAGCAGCCTACCTGTCCCTGTAGGAAGTGACCTCAGCACAAGAAGCTGTAGTAATTGGTTGTTTTGGACCATTTCTAGCTCTTTTGTAGTTCACTGTTTAAAATCCACCTCTGGGCATTTTTTTCTGGCTGTACTACTTAGACAAGCTCCTCGTGGGTCTGCAGAGTGGTCCTAGCAGCAGGGAACTCAGAAAAGCGACCACTTTCTGGATTTAAGTATCTTTGCTTTTTTTTTACTTGGAATAGCTTCTGTAGCTTACCCTGAACTAGCTTGAACTGTTTTTTAACTGTTTGCTGCATTATTTTAAAATCTGCACTTACAGTTACATTTTAGTCGAATTTGATCGAAAGTTTGCTGTTTGTTTGTTTAATTTAACTGTGGAGGCTGCCCACTAAAGTGTGCTAGCCTGTGTAACTAATTTATCACTGTTCCTGCATTTTCTGTGTGTTTCTACCAAAAAAACAAAAAAACAAAAAATAATCCTTGTTTTCCCGCCTTCCTCGACTAGTTTAGACCAGTTTACAGGCATTGCTGTATTCTGGGCTGTGGTGTAGTTCCTGTGTTGTCCATTACCTTACTTGGATAGAGGAAGTTTCTTTGCTCACCAGTGGGAGTGGGGAGCCTTGAGCAGCCTACCTGTCCCTGTAGGAAGTGACCTCAGCACAAGAAGCTGTAGTAATTGGTTGTTTTGGACCATTTCTAGCTCTTTTGTAGTTCACTGTTTAAAATCCACCTCTGGGCATTTTTTTCTGGCTGTACTACTCAGACAAGCTCCTCGTGGGTCTGCAGAGTGGTCCTAGCAGCAGGGAACTCAGAAAAGTGACCACTTTCTGGATTTAAGTATCTTTGCTTTTTTTTTTACTTGGAATAGCTTCTGTAGCTTACCCTGAACTAGCTTGAACTGTTTTTTAACTGTTTGCTGCATTATTTTAAAATCTGCACTTAAAGTTACATTTTAGTCGAATTTGATCGAAAGTTTGCTGTTTGTTTGTTTAATTTAACTGTGGAGGCTGCCCACTAAAGTGTGCTAGCCTGTGTAACTAATTTATCACTGTTCCTGCATTTTCTGTGTGTTTCTACCAAAAATCAAAAAAAAAATCCTTGTTTTCCCGCGTTCCTCGACTAGTTTAGACCAGTTTAAAGGCATTGCTGTATTCTGGGCTGTGGTGTAGTTCCTGTGTTGTCCATTACCTTACTTGGATAGAAGGAAGTTTCTTTACTCACCAGTGGGAGTGGGGAGCCTTGAGCAGCCTACCTGTCCCTTTAGGAAGTGACCTCAGCACAAGAAGCTGTAGTAATTGGTTGTTTTGGACCATTTCTAGCTCTTTTGTAGTTCACTGTTTAAAATCCGCATTTGCACGGCTTTGTGCGATTGTGCGCATAGTGCAGCACTGGTTAAACAAGGTTAAACTTTTTCTGGCTCCGCCAAGTCTGCTCTTCAAATTTTCCCTTAAGGAAGCTCTACTCTTAGTATAACCAGACTACTTACTATATTATAAGCCTAGCACTTGTTCTCAATACTTCTCTACTAAGTAAGCACTCTCGTACTAAGTAAAGCACTACATCTACTTACCACCCCTGTGAATATCCACTTCCCTTAAAGGTACAGCACTCCCTTATACAGTTCTAGCATGTTGAGTGGTAGATTACTGGCGTCGTCTCCAGTTCAGCTGGTCAATCTGGATATCTTGAGACAATGCTACAATTGTCTCATGTACACAGACAACCCTCTCCTCCTCCCAACAAACACAAATACATGTGAGAGATGCAACTATATAGCCAAACTGGAGGCTGAACTCTCTCAACTCAGGGCTGGCATGACCAGACAGGAGGAGATGGCAACCACACACACAACAATCCCAGTCCCACATAGACCTACCACAACTGCAAACCAAACACATAAATACACAAAGACATACTCAGAGGCTCTAATAAAAAACTTACCAAAACAACAGAGGCTCCCAAAGCAGACACCCAAAAATCCACCACCTCAAAACAAAACACATGCAACACATACTTCAATAAATCAGTGTGTCAACCAATCACAGCCCTTAAGGCCAAACACCTTGCCTGATACACTAGTGATAGGTGACTCTATAGTCAGACACACTGATGTCCCGCTGACCAGGCTGAACAAGGAGAAGGTGACTGTGAGCTGTCTATCGGGAGCTAGGATCCGCCACATAACACATGCACTCAAGTCACTCCAAAGCAAGTACAAATATGACTCCGTCATTGTCCATGCTGGTGTGAATGACCTGAGACGTACCTCCCTGGACTACATGAAAAGAGACATAGAGGAGCTCTCCGATTATGTAGCCCAGGCTGGTATGACCCTGACCCTGAGCAGCATCTTGCCCTCACCAAGAATGATAACACAATACAAAGACAAGATGATCAGCTTTAACAATTGGCTCAAGTACTGGTGTCATTCTAAGGGGATCCAATGTCTGTCTGCTTGGGATGACATGTTGGACAAGCCACGCTGCTTTGCAAGGGATGGCTTACACCTGTCACCACTGGGCTTCCGGATATTGGCTAAGGCTCTTGCCACCCTATAGTGCCTTTTTAGGCAAGGCTCAAAAGACAAACCCACCTCCTTAGAAAACAATAATGGAAAAAAACTAAGGGTAATGCTGCTCAACGCCAGAAGTCTAAATCTCAAGATGCAGGCACTTGATGCACTCCTCAGCATGGAGAACATCGACGTCTGTGCAGTAACTGAAACCTGGTTCAAGGCTCCTGAGAGCACCCCAGCATTACCAGGCTATACCTCGTATCATGCTTTTCGGCCCCAAAACCTGGGCCGAACCACAAAGGGAGGGGGAGTGTCCATATTCATCAAGGACACCCACACCTCCAGGTTAGTAGCAACACATGAAGCATCAGAGATCATACAGGTGCAACTAACCATAGGCAAAACTGATATACAACTGGTAGCATGTTACAGACCACCCTCCCAATCTCAAGATCTCCACTCAGCCTTCCTGAAGACATTGGAGGATATGAATGTATCACAAAATACCATCATACTGGGAGACTTCAACTACCCAAACATAGATTGGGTACATTATTCTAGCCCTAATACCCTAGCCCAAAGGTTCCTGGAATTCATAAATTCAAATGCACTGGAACAATTAGTCACCTCTCCCACTAGGGGAGATAATATACTAGACCTGATCATCACAAACATGGGAACAAAATGCTCCACACCGGAAGTATACCCCTCACTAGTGAGATCTGACCACAAACTAATCACCCTGGATATACATATCCCACCTCCACCCCCAGCACAAAAGACCACAGTGAAAAACTTCTCAAAAGCAGACTTCACTCTTCTTAAGACTGAGATGGTATCCTTTAAGCCCACTGTGCCAGTGGATACCACATCCCACAATGCCGAATCCTTCACAAATGCTTTCTATGGACATCTCCAAGAATGCATGGATCATGCAATCCCAAACAAATCCAAGTCCCTCTCCACCAAAGGTAAGCATCCTGTCTGGTGGACCTCAGCCATAAACAAATTGTATAACAAAAGAAGGAAGCTACTGCACATCAGAGCAAAATCCCATGAAGGGAAGACATCTCTGATCAACATTAGCAGAAAACTACGTTCTCTCATAAAAACATCCAAGGCCAACTTTGAGAGAAAAATCGCTAAGGACACTAAAGGTAGCCACAAAGCCTTCTTCAGCTATATTAGAAACCTGGGCGGAAACCCTCAGATATGCTCAGAGTTGGTTCACAACAATAAAAAATACACTGAACCCACAGATATTGCCAACATTCTGGCTGACAGGTTCAGTGCAAATTTCTCCCCTCCTTCACCCCCAAAAGAAGAAATACTTATCCCAGCTGAATGTAATCTCCCTGTCATCTCAGATGTCCAAGTGAGAACCGCCCTAAACAAAGCAAAAAACACAGCATCAATGGGACCTGACGGTATCCCGGGTTGCGTGTTACGTGAACTCCAAGAGGAGCTAAACCCACACATAAAAATGCTATTTAACCTTAGCCTTACTTCGGGATATGTACCTGAACACTGGCGTACAGCAACAGTGGTCCCACTCCACAAGGGGGGGTGCCTCTACAGACCCTGGAAACTACCGCCCCATAAGCTTAACCAGCCTGGTCTGCAAAGCTATGGAAAGAATCATTATGGAACTCATAAACAGAGACATAGGGGACCTACAGACACTTGACCCCACCCAGTTCGGCTTTGTAAAGGGCAGATCCTGCCTTTTAAACCTGGTTGACTTTTTCGAAACAGTCACTAGAGCCACTGACGAGGGCAAAGCAGTCCATACAGCATACCTGGACTTGGCTAAGGCCTTCGACACAATACCCCACTCAGGCATCATAGATAAGCTCAACAGCTTAAATGTAAACCCTTATGTCACTAGATGGGTTGCAAACTGGCTAAAGGACAGAACCCATAAAGTTAAAATCGCCGGAGCAATGTCAGACTCAAAGCCAGTCACAAGTCGTGTCCCACAGGGATCTGTCCTGGGACCCCTCTTGTTCGGCATTTATTTCTCAGATGTTAAAACAAACATGGGAGGGCTGTGGCTGACAAAGTTCGCAGATGACTGCAAACTAGGCGCCATAGTCGATACACTAGCAGACACACACATCCTACAAAAAGGCCTCACAGAAACGGACAACTGGTGCCGGAGTCACGGCCTTAAACTAAATGCCAAAAAATGTATAGTCATCCCCTTTGGGAAAAACAAAGTACCCACAAATTATCACATAGACAGCAACCCACTGAGTACTGAAAAAGTAATCAGAGACCTAGGGACCCAAGTCGACAGCGACCTCTCATTTGATACCCACGTTGCCAAAGTGGTTAGAAAAACATTCTACCTTGCACACCTCATCATGAAGGGATTCACATCCAGATCCAAGGATGTCATTGTACCCCTATATTCCTCCCTCATCAGACCCATGATTGAGTACAATGCCCCATTTGGTATGTACCTCACCCGGCATTTGCAACAGCTGGAGAGACCACAAAAGTACCTCACCAAGAGGATCAAGGGTCTCCAACATATGTCTTATTCTGCCAGACTAAAGAAACTTCAGCTCTATTCAGTATCATACCGCCTGCTCAGAGGTGATCTCTGCCTGACGTA